>NC_080164.1:21513335-21580742 GCF_950295315.1 Erinaceus europaeus
ATGACTCCAGGTCCCCCAGTCACCCCTTTACACAGATGAAGAAAGTGAGGCCAAGAAGAGAGCAGAGGCAGAGTCAAAGAGACCTGTTTTTGCTTCTAGAATGTCCCACCAGCCCCACAGGCACTGCAGGCCACTCACCTGCACCATCTTGGTATGAAGGCCTTGGCCCATCTCAGTGCCCCCATGGGTCAGCAGCACAGAGCCATCCGTGTAGACATGGACCAGCGCCCCTGCCTGGGAGAGAGGAGGCCAGACAGACATCAGTAGCCAGAACCAGCCCTGGCCTGATCCTGGGGCCCAGGGTGAGAGGACCAGCAGCAACACTCTGGCAGAATTCCAGACACTTAGGCAGGGAGGTAGCTTGTCTGGTAGAGTGCATAACTTCACAAGCATGAGGTCCTGGCTTTGAGTCCTGGAATCATGAGGGAGCACCATGGACAGCACTGGGGAGCGCCAAAGGCCAAAGGAGGTGGAGCAATGCACTGGTGTCTCTCCCTTCCTCTCTTTCCTGTTTGTCTGACTCTCCCTCTCTACTTTGATTCTCTCTCTCTAATAATGGAAACATTAAACTTGGAGGAGGCAGAAAGAAAGAATGGAAGAAAGAAAGGAATAAAGAAAGGGAAAGAAAGAGAGAGAGGGTAATAAAAAGAGAAAGTTATAGAAAAAATAAAACAGAAAATGAGAGAAAAGAAGGAACTGTTCTGCACCCCATAATGACCCTGGGTCCATACTCCCAGAGGGATCAAGAATAGGAAAGCTATCAGGGGAGGGGATAGGATACGAAGTTCTGGGGGTGGGAATTGTGTGGGGTTGTACCCCTCTTATCCTCTGGTTTTTGTTAGTGTTTCCTTTTTATAAATTTTTTTTTTTTAAAAAGGGAAAGAAATAAACAAAGAAAGAGGAAGGAAGAAAGCAGAGAGAGGAAGAAGTGAGAGGGAAGGTAGGAGTTAAGGATGAAAGAAGGAACAAAAGAACAGGAGAAAGAAGATTCCAGATACAAACACTGAAGCACTGGTTGTATAAATCTTGTAACGTGAACATTTAGCCCTACAGCAGCCCGACACATAACTTCCATCTAGCTGTCTCTTTGTCCCTATACTCAGAGAAAGGTGAGATTGAATTTCTCTGACCCTTCTCAAGTTATGGAGGGAATGGGGGCCACATCCTTGGTCCTTCACCCAGGAGTGTCAGAGCCAAGTGTCCCCATACCTCTGAGTCTCCTGTCCCTCACTGGACAAACAGGGACAGGCACATGCAGCTCTCACTCACACTCAGCTCTGCCATTGGAGACCAGGGGGCCTGTGACACTGTAAATGGATGGGACAATGGGCCCCCCACCCAGAGGAGAACAAAGTCACATAACGCAGTCACCTGATTCAGAAAAGAAAGCGTGAAGCTGATGCCGAACTTGGTGGGGATTATGCACAGCCCTCTCTTCTTCCAGCAGTTCTCCCTGGAAGGAAGAGAAGCACTCGCTTAGATTCTTCTGGAACCTGTGGAAAACTAGGCAAGGCCTCCACGGGGCCCAATCATCACAGCCATCACAGCTGGGGAAACAGTTCAGCTGGCAGAACACAGGAATTGCATGTCCAAGGCTCCCTTCTTGATTCCAGCAAGAGCAGTGTCCTGCTCTCTCTCTCTCTCTCTCCCTCTCCCTCTCCCTATCTCTCTCTGTCTTTCTCTGTCCCTCTCTCTCTCTCTTTCTCTCTCATTCTCTCCCTCCCTCCCTCAATAAATAAAAGAAATTATAAAATAAAACAGTCTCATCTCTCCCATCCCTGTGTGAAATTGGGTCCCAGCCCCTGGGGTAGCAGGGATGGAGGCTTGTCCCTTGGGATACTGTGGTCCCCAACAGAATGACAGCCTCTCTGTGCCCAAGAAACCCCAAGGGGAAGGCAGAGCCAGCACAACCATCCCCACTTAGCAGGTGATACAAGCCAAGCCTAGAGAGACAGGATGACAGCCAGAGCATCACTTGGAGGTTATGGACAGGGCTGGGAGCAAGGTGTAGGGACAGCGCATGGGACATGTATGTGAGGGACTCCAGGTTGGATCCCTGGCACTACCAACAGCCAGAGCTAAGGAGTGTTCTGGTCCAAACACAAATAAAACAATCGTTGTGCAGGCTTGGCCTTTTCATCCCTGTCCTACAGTACTCAGTGTCCCCAGGAGTCAAGCTGTGGACCCACCAGGGTTGCAGGCCCCTGCAGGATCTCAGCAAGAAGGAGGGCTGCTGGTGCACCGGCAGACTCAACAACCTCCCAGGGCTCTGAGCACTGTCCCTGACAGCACCTCACCTGTTGAACTGGTCCACCTGCTTCCGGCGCTCCTGGTACTGTGAGCTGGCCAGGCACTCGTCCCAGCACCGGGGCACCGTGAAGCCCTCCAGCTTCTGGTTGAAGTGTGTCAGGTCCCCTTCTTTGTACATGTTTTTCCTTCGCACCTGCAGGGGTGGACATGAACCTGATCCTTAATCTCTGACACAGGGAGGGGGACAGCCCAAAGCCAGGCTCCTGACACCCGCCCCCAGCAACGGCCATGCTCTGTCACCTCCCCACCCAGGCCCTGGCTTACATCCTCTGGGGGCAGCCCACAGGTCACAGCCACCTCGCTCATCCAGTACTCAGCCACCAGCATCCCCTGGGGGCCCCCAAAGCCCCGGAAAGCTGTGTTGGATGGCAAGTGGGTCTTGCACAGACGTCCGGTGCCCCGGATGTTGGGGATCTTGTAGCAGTTGTCCATGTGGAAGAGGGCGCGATCCATGATCTGGGCGGGCAGGGGGGCAGCTCAGCAGATGGCTCAAAGAGATAGCCTAAGGGTCACTTCAGTCTGCCCCTATCCCCCAGCCAGTTACTCTCATTCAGACCAAGCAGGTTCTACACCCAGGAACCCCAGAGCAGTAGGCCCCTCCTGCATGCTGGCTTCCCAGATTACTCCAGGACTCAGATTACTGATGGACTTCCAAACACTGGTTGCTGGTGATGACTGATGACAACTCTTTAAACTTAGTGGAAAGGGGTCAGGTGGCGATGTGCCTGGGTGAACACATGCTACCATGCACAAGGACTAAGGTAGGAGTCCCCAGTCCCCACCTGCAAGAGGAGAAGTTTCACCAGTGGTGAAACAGGTCTTCAGGTATGTCTTTCTCTCTGTCCCTGTCTCTTACTTCTCTCTCTGTTTTTCTCTATCCTATCAAATATGATAAAAATAAAATGAAAATACAATTAGTGCAAACAGAAATTAAAGGTGGTTCAGCAATTAAAGCACAAGCCCTCCACGCTCAAGGCCCTGGGTTCGATCTCTAGCACTCCAAGGGAGCATCGTGAATGGTGGAGTATGCTGAGATGTCAGTCTCTCCTTCCCCTTCAAAACAGAGAATTAAAAGAAGCATCCAGTTGGACTATTTGTGAATGAACATTATGACATGTAAGCCAAACATCCTTGAAATAGTTTTGAAAGTGGTGCAAACACCCGAAAAATGTGTGGTGTTGAAACTGACAGTGTGCTCCTCTCCACTCCATCTCATCACTGCTTAGAAAGTCACCTGTTAGGGGCCGGGTGGAGGCGCACTCTACCATGCTCAAAGACCCAGATTCACCAGTCCCCACCTAAATGGGGGAAGTTTCATGTTGTAAATGAAATGTTGTAAATGAGTTGTAAATCAGTGGTGCAGGTCAATCTCTCTATCTATCTCTATCTCCTACCCTCTTCCCTCTCAATTTCTGACTCTAAAAAAAAGAAGTAACTGTAGCTATGAACACAGGTATGCATATGCCCCTTCTGTTCATAACTGCATTATTCACAATAGCCAAAAAGTAGAAGCAGCCTAAATGCCCAACAACAGATGACTGGCTAAAGAAGTTATGGGATGGAGGAGGACCTAGGTGGTGGGTTAGAGTGTTATGAGGAAAACTGAGAAATGTTACACATGTACCAACTACCATATTTAAATGTCGACTATTGTGGGATAATTGTGAAAGCGTGGTAAGAGCATAGGGGAACTCCCATCATAAAGATGGAGATCTGGAAAGACACCCCACCTGTCAGTCTCTCCCTTTCAGGGGTCAAGCATGGAGGGAAAAGCTTTCCTGACTCAATTTCCTCTTGCCATTCTCCCAAGCATCACAAAAACCTATGCCCCCTAACACTTAACTTGGTACAAACCAAATGGTTGCCTGCTTAAAGTTCACTACAAGTTCACCATCTTTGATCACATACAAACTATACTCCATGATCCTACCCTGTCAGTAGAATAATAGTAGGGCCCACTCTCCATTTCCTCGTTGCTTGATCACATATACTCCATATATCAATATTCTGTCTTGACCAAAGGCTCCTCTCTGTCTGCCTCTCCCTTGCTGGTATAATTAACATGTTTTTCTAAATACCTTCAGCTAATTGACTCTCTTACCCAATAGCCACTAATCTTTCCTGAACTTTCCTCTACCCCTATCAATTCTCTTAATTCCATAGATCCTTCACTATGAGTGTTCTGACCTTTAAAATCCATCATTATTGCCACATGTGAAAAATGTCCTTTGTTCCCTTCTGCCACTTAAATCCTACCTTCTGTACAACAAATGGATCATCTGTGACTAAATGGTCTCCTGGTCTTTTCCTGTTGTTAGCCACTAGAGCTAACACGAGAGGCCAGTACTCCAGCTTACTTCTGCTGTGAGGTCCCCCATGCGAATACCAGCAGACTATAAACCATTAATCCCCCTCAATAAAAAAATAAGTTATGGGGAGTCGGGCTGTAGCGCAGCGGGTTAAGCACAGGTGGCGCAAAGCACAAGGACTGGCATAAGGATCCCGGTTCGAACTCTGGCTCCCCACCTGCAGGGGAGTCGCTTCACAGGCGGTGAAGCAGGTCTGCAGGTGTCTGTCTTTCTCTCCTCCTCTCTGTCTTCCCCCCCTCTCCATTTCTCTCTGTCCTATCCAACAACAACAATAATAACTACAACAATAAAACAACAATGGCAACAAAAGGGAATAAATAAATAAAATAAATATTTAAAAAATTATAATAAGTTATGGGATATAGACTCCATGGAATACTATTCTGCAATCAAAAAAGATTATTTTGTGTCCTTTGGGACAAAATGGATGAAACTGGAGGTGATTATGCCTAGCAAAATAAAGAGGTGAAAGACAACTACCAAGTGCTTTCTTTCATATGTGGACTCTAGAAAGCTGATACATATGAACTTGGAAAAAAAAAACAGAAGTAAGCAAACCATTTCTAAGACTTGTGAGAACCATGGTGGTTATCTTTGGGAGGTGGGAGGATAGGGATATAGAACTCTGGTGATAGGTGTGATGTGGAACTATATGCCCTGTAATCTTATAATCTTGTAACCCACTCTTAATCACAAATAAAGATAAAGAAATAAGCAAAAACACTTAAGCAGAACGCCATCTTTCAGAATTTTTACACACACCACCCGCTGCCTCAAGCTTTGTGACCATGCACATTCAGCACAGTATCTGGAAGGAGGAGGCTGGCTGTCTGTTCAGGCCCTCAGTCACCAGCTCTGAGCATCAGAGCCAAGGCAGGGAGGCTTGCTCTGCAATACCAGGCAGGAAGTGAGGCAGCTGGAGCCTGTGGACAAGCAGTGGGGGCCCACCCAGCCCCGGCCCCCAGGTCACCCCAGGTGAGCCCAGCTTACACTCTGTGAGAGATCCATGGAGTTGCCGGCATTGCTGTAGTGCTCCACCTCCAGGGCCACCACTTTTCCTGTCTTCATGAAGCCAACCTGTCGGGGGAAAGGGGGTATCAGCTGACCCTCCCCCTGCCAGCTCCCCCCAACCGCTGCCCACCCCCAGGAGCCAAAGGAGTGAGCCTGAGGGCCCAGGGAGCAAAGCACGTGGAGAAAAGGAATGCGTCATCTTCTCCTCAGCCCTCTTCCCTCCCTCTTCCCAGAGCCTGGCTGTGTCTAAGGAATGAGGACAGGGACACAGAGCCCTCAGGCCATGACACAGGACAGAGCAAAAGGCCCCCACCAGTGTGTATAGACTGCCTGGGTTAGGGGGTATCCTCTCCCCCCACACACACACACCAGCCCAGAAGGCCCAAGTGAAGCAGGCCTGGGGTCCATGTGACATTTGAACCATAGAAACTGGCAAGAAGGAAAAGGCAGTGGCATTGCATGAGGCCCTAGATTTTATCCCCAGCAAAAAGGATAAGACAGACAAACAATCAGAAATTCTCCTGAGGAGTTAAATCATGAAAGCAAATCAGAAGAACTCTGGGGAAGGAGGCAAGTTGTCAAAGGCAGCTTGTTGGGGTGAGGGTTCCCAGGTAACAGCCAGAAGGGGCCAGGATGTGAGGTGACTTTGATGCAGGAGTACTTGACAGGACAGAGCTAGCCATCCAAGACACCCAGAAGGGACCCCCCAGAGACACTGACAGGACAGAGCAGTCCCCTCCCTGACAGGCTCATCCCTCTAGGTCCCCAGAAGTCCCCTCTGTCAGTGTAATGATTTGGTGATCTTTGTGATGTGAGGCATGCCAGTCACACTAGGCCCTCCTGAGGAATGGCTCCAGGCTGGGGAGCCTGGCTCTGAGTCCTAGCAGACAAGGGTCACAACTGAACCCTAGTAAACTCACAACACATGGTGACACCCCTTGGGGGTGGCCTGTACCCTTAAGTTCCCCCTCCCCAACTGAATTCCCTTAAGTTCCCACAGGAGGTCAGGAAAAGTCACAAGAGTCCTAGTCTCCTTGGCCCTGGGTTTCCCTGGCCCTGTGGACACTAACTCTGATACCCGCACCTTATATCTGGCCAGGAAGGGGTGCCTGTCCCCCAAGACCAGCCCCCAACACCCAGAACCTTGTATCTGGCCAGGAAGGGATGTCTGCCCCCTGAGACCAGCATGTCCTCATCTCTGTCCAACATGCAGCGAACGGGCCGGCCAGTCCTGTGGGGACAGGGAGCAGTCAGGGTCGGGGTGGAAATCACATGGGAACCCTCTTTCCCTGCCCTCCTGGGGAGGTGGGGTGGGTTGGGATGCTTTCCAGCCTCACTCAGCCCCTCCCCCAGGATAGGGGACATGACACATGATAAGGACACACACAGCAGAACTCAAAGAATAGGGATATCCCACCGTCATCCCTACAGGCAGGGTTCTACAGTCAGAAGGCTGGGAACCCAAAGCCAGGGGAGCCTGCTTCCCACAGGAGAAACCCAGAAGCCTGCCTGGAGAAGGCAGCCTTCTTCTTCCCAGAGCCCATGGGGAGGAGACTCACTTATATGCAGCCAGGGCCACGGCAGTGGACACTAAGGTGCTCCGGGTCTCCTTCCCTCCAAAGCCTCCTCCCATCCTCTTCACTCGGACCACAATTCGGTTTTCGGGCACCCCCAACATTTTGGCCACGAATTCCTTTAGGGGAAAAGACATGGAATTTGAGGCTGCTGAGGGAGACAGCTCATCAAGGAGAGTGCAGGACTTGCATGCCTGAGCCTACTGCTTCCAGCTCCAGCAGTGCATATACTTGAGTAGTGCTCTGGCTCCTCTCTCTCTCTCCCTCTCTCTCTCTCTCTCTCTCTCAAAATAAATGAATAAATCTTTGTTTTTCAGGGAGGGGGTGAGGGCCAAGGGTAGCTCACCTGGTAGGTTACATGTCTTGCCAGGCACGTGGCCCAGATTGAAGCCCACGTGGAGGTGTGCCAGGGCACCAGGGGAAGCTCTCATCTGCTGTGTCCTCCTCCTCCTGCTCCCCGACCCCCCCCCATTTCTCTCTAAAGTTAAAAGGATAAAAAATTCACTTTTTTTCCTTTCTATGCTCCTGTTCAGTAGCCCTCTCCTTTTTTAGAGAGAGGGTACTGTTTCCTAAATAAACTTAAACTTACCCTTAATTCTTTTTTATACTGCATTCTTTCTCTAATAAATTTCCTTAACACACATACACACAGAGAGGAAAAAATATTTTAAAAAAAATCCAGGGGCCAGACAGTAGCACAGCGGGTTAAGCACACATGGTACAAAGTGCAAGGACTGGTGTAAAGATCCCGGTTTGAGCCCCCAGCTCCACACCTGCAAGTGAAGCAGGTCTGCAGGTGTCTGTCTCTCTCTCCCCCCTGTCTTCCCTTCCTCTCTCCATTTCTCTGTCCTATCCAACAACAACAGCAATGGCAACAATAAGAGCAACAACAAAGGAAACAAAATGGGGAAAATGGCCTCCAGGAGCAGTGGATTCGTAGTGCAGACACTGAACCCCAGCAATAACCCCGGAGGCAAATAAAATAAAATAAAATAAAATAATCCACCTAGGAGCAATGAAATTTGGGAGAACTTAAAGTTCAGGATCCAAAAAAGAATAAAAAGAAATTGGAAGTGAACTCAAGTGAGGAAGTTGTCATGTGGACTTTCTGCAGGCCTGAGCCAGGACTGCTCAGTGGGACCCAGATACACCTGCGGCTTCTGAAAACCTGCATCTGAGACCCCCTCCCTCCAGGAGCAAACTCCCCCCAGGCTGAGTACATGCAGCCCAGCAGCTGGTCACAGCACCTTCTCAGAGCCCCACCTACCAGATGGAGAGGGCAATTGGAGGGACCAGAACAGGAAAGAGGGGACAGCCGCTTCCAGTCACAGAAGAGACCAGTCCGTCTAGGACTTGACCACCTCCTGGGATCCCTGGAGGGGGAGCCACTGACATCTCCCAGACTTAGGGGCCATAGGCTGAGCTCACATGCTATCATGTCCCAAGACCCAGGTTCAAGTCCCCCATGCCCCACTTGCAACAGGGAAGTTTCACAAGTGGTGAAGCAGATCTGTGGCTGTCTCTCCTTCTTTCTCCATCTCCCCCTCCTCTCTCAATTTCTTTGTCTCTATCCAATAAGTTAAATACTTTTTTTAAGTGCTTAGCAGGCTCCATCCAAGTATTAAAACTCCTTGGATCACTGCGCAAACCCCCATTCACTCCCACTGCGCAGACAAGGAAACTGAGGCCCAGACACTGTGTATGACCAGCTGGTGACACCAGCTTGTGGCTGACGGGGCCTGACTCCAGGACCCGCATTTCAAATCCCTTCTGGGCCAGCCTGAACACCCTCCCGGGCCCCCAGCAGCGGCGGGTCACCTGCCTGGGTCTTCATGGTGTTCTGGGTAGACACGAACAGCTCCATCTCCCCGTTCTCTCCTCTGGGGATGGCGATAGTGCAGTGGGTCTCCAGGTAGAAGTGCTCCTGGCCGCCGATGTACAGCTCACCTAGGGAGGCATATGCTAGCTACTGTCACAGATCACCTCAGGTGCCCCCACTGAGCTGAACCCTGCACCTCAACTGAGGGCCCAGAGCCACACTAAAATGCATTGGTGTCACGCTCTACCCACCACCACTAGCAGAGACCACAGATGCCCAGACTTGCATCAAAACTGGGAGAAGGAGCTGGAGACACAACATAATGGTTCTGCAAAAAGACATCCTTGCCTGAGGCTCTGAAGTCCCAGATTCAATCCCCAGCACTACTGGTCTGCCTTCCACATTTCTCTCTCTCTCTCTCTTTCCTCTCTGTATCTCTCTTGTAAAGATAATTTTTTAAAAAATTAAAGAAATAAGACTGGGAAGACAGCATAATGGTTCTGCAAAAAGATTTTCCTGCCTGAGGCTCCATTTCCCCAGGTTCAATCCCCAGCACCACCATCAGCCAGAGCTGAGCACTCTATCTCTTTCTATCTCTATATCTTTCTCTCTGTATCTCTCTCACTCGTTAAAATAATATATATTTATAGAGGCCAGGTGGTGGCACACTCAGTTGAGTGCATACATGATAATGCACAAGGACCTGGGTTCAAGTTCCCAGCCCCCACCTTTACAAGCAAGGAAGCAAGTCTGCAGGTGTTTCTCTTTTTCTCTCCTTCTCTGTTTCCCCTTTCCCTCTCAATTTCTCTGTCTCTATCTGGTAAATAAATGAACAACTAAATTAAATATTAAATATTTTCAAAATAAAACATGGAGGGAGGCAGGAAGGCTCCACAGATATGGTGGAAAGACTGGAAACAGGGTGTCCTTGGATGGAGCCCGCTCCAGACATTCCTGAGACTCCAGGTTGAAGAGATGGCAGAGGGCACTCTGGGCTCTGTGTGTGTGTCTCTCTCAATAAAGAGACTGTCTTCCAGACCCACTGGAGGGATGGCTTACTGGATGCTCAGCAATGTGCCAGAGCCTAAAGCAGTTCCCCTTGGGATCTTCCCACATGCCAAGGTAAGAGCCATGGGCTTCCCTTCATAGACAGGAGGGTGGGGACAGAGGTGAGGACGATTGGGGGTGGGGGTGGGGGCCCAGCCCGAGAAGCAGAGAAGCCCAGGAGTCTGTGGCTACAGGTTGACTGACCCAAGGCCATCACGCCCCCTGCAAGGTTCAAGGTCAGTTCTTAACCTCCACTCATCCACCAGGGCTGCCCCCCACACATATACACCCCAGCTGAACACCAGCCCTACCTGAAACCACAT
This sequence comes from Erinaceus europaeus, assembly GCF_950295315.1. Lineage (NCBI taxonomy): Eukaryota > Metazoa > Chordata > Mammalia > Eulipotyphla > Erinaceidae > Erinaceus > Erinaceus europaeus. The sequence continues at coordinate 21,523,789 of NC_080164.1, forward strand.
TATCTGCTTCTGAAAAGCCCTTCTCGATGTTTCCCTTCTCGATCTTGATCTCATCTCCATAGAAGGAGTTGTTTTTAATAGCATCCTGAAGGCACAAAAGAAGCCTAAGTGATGGGGATTCAGGGAGAAAGGCTCCCTGCAGACTGGACTGAGTCCACAGGTCAGGCAGCCCCAGCCCTCCCCTCCCCAGTGATCCAGGCTACACAGAGGGCTAGAGAGACACAAAGCTCCTGGGGCCAGGGAGATGGCTCAGCCTAAGAGAGCACTGGCGTGCATGCCTGGGACCCCAGAGACTCCAGGCTCAGTCCCAGGCGCCATCTTATGCCAGAGCTGAGCAGAGCTCTGGTCTCTCTCTTTATCTAACTCCTCTCTCATTTTCATAATAAATAGATCTGGAGAGAAAAAAGATAGTTCACCACAGTATTACACTTGCTATATCAAGCACACCATCCAGGCTTGAACCTGGCCCCTTCCACAATGGAAGGACTTTGGCATGGTGTGTGTGTGTGTGTGTGTGTGTGTGTCTGTGTGTGTGTGTCTGTGTGTGTGTGTCTGTGTGTCTGTGTGTGTGTGTGTGTGTCTGTGTGTGTGTCTGTGTGTCTGTGTGTCTGTGTGTGTGTGTGTCTGTGTGTCTGTGTGTCTGTGTGTGTCTGTGTGTGTGTCTGTGTGTCTGTGTGTGTGTCTGTGTGTGTGTCTGTGTCTGTGTGTCTGTGTGTGTGTGTGTCTGTATGTGTCTGTGTGTCTGTGTCTGTGTGTGTCTGTGTGTCTGTGTGTGTCTGTGTGTGTGTGTGTCTGTGTGTCTGTGTGTCTGTGTGTGTGTCTGTGTGTGTGTGTCTGTGTGTGTGTGTGTGTCTGTGTGTGTGTGTGTCTCTGTGTGTGTGTCTGTGTGTGTGTCTCTGTGTGTGTGTCTGTGTGTGTGTGTGTCTCTGTGTGTGTGTGTCTGTGTGTGTGTGTGTCTGTGCGTGTGTGTGTCTCTGTGTGTGTGTCTGTGTGTGTGTCTCTGTGTGTGTGTGTCTGTGTGTGTGTGTGTCTGTGTGTGTGTGTGTGTCTCTGTGTGTGTGTGTCTGTGTGTGTGTGTCTGTGTGTGTGTGTCTGTGTGTGTGTGTCTGTGTATGTGTGTGTCTGTGTGTCTGTGTGTGTGTGTCTGTGTGTGTGTCTGTGTGTGTGTGTCTGTGTGTGTGTGTCTGTGTATGTGTGTGTCTGTGTGTCTGTGTGTGTGTGTGTGTCTGTGTGTGTGTGTCTGTGTGTGTGTGTGTCTGTGTGTCTGTGTGTGTCTGTCTGTGTGTGTGTGTGTGTGTGTGTGTGTCTGTGTGTCTGTGTGTGTCTGTCTGTGTGTGTGTGTGTGTGTGTGTTTGAAAAAAAATTCAGCCAGGAAAAGCAAAGTCCTAGTGATGAAAGAAGAAAAGGAAGAAGGTAAAGAAGAGACAGTGGGTGAGGGTAAGAGAAGGAGGAGAAGGAGAAGAGGAGGAGAAGGAAAAAGGAGACAGGAAGGAGAAGGAAGTGAAGGAGAAAAAAAAGGAAGAGGAAGGGAAGAGAGGAAAGAAGAGAAGGAAAAGAGGAAGTAAACGGAAGAGGAAAGGGAGAAAAAGAGGAAGAAGAGGAGGGATAATAAGAAGAGGAATAGGACAAAGAACAAGAGAATGAAGAAGAGGAAGAGGAAGAAGAAGGCAGGGAAGAGGAGGAGGAAGAAAGCATTCCTCGGGGAACCAGCTGGAGCGGGAATCAGGAAGGAAAAGCTTGTCTGGCTGTTGGAGCTGAGATGGTGTCAGGAGGAAGAGCTCCCAAGAACCACCCTCCCAGGATGGGAGAGCTATAAAATGTCTCCCTCCTCCAAGTCCCTGTGTCCCCCGTATCACCTCCACCCATGGGCATGGGCACCCTCTCCACCCCTGCAGCCCCCACTCTCACCTCGATGGAGATGATGGCCGGAAGCTCCTCATAGGTGACCTTCACCCCCTGGGCGGCTCTCTGTGCGTGTTCTGGGGTGTCTGCCAGCACGGCACCAATGATGTGACCCACACATGTCACCTAGGGGCAGAGCCAGCGAAGAGCATCACACCCAGGATGTTCCCCAGAATGAGAGTTGTTTTGGATTGTTTTAGAAGCAAAGGGTGTCTCTACCCACAATGTATTATCATGGTGCATTTTAGGGACTCCCCTGGGAGCAGGGAGATTCCTCACCCCACTCTTGAGGGGATGTTGGAGACCCCTGATCTCATATTGCCTATTATGTCATTGGAATGCCCCTGACTTCACTTTTGTCCGATACTTACTAGAACATGTGTGCCTGGTGTGTCCCCCTGGCCTGCTGGCTTTGGAGCCATGAGGAGGCCTGTTTCTCACGGTTTGCTACCATTCCCAGTCTCTGACATAGGGGTCTCTCGCGAGGTCATGAGTTAAAGGATAACTAGTCCACAGACTAAAAGGCACAGACTTTATCCAAACACTGATGGAAACCAGGACCCATATCAGAGTCTACAATGGTACAAAGGTGATCTGAGATTGGGGAGGAGATGGCAACCCTCCTTGCCAAGAACCTGTGAGACCCCCATTCTGGCTGAGAGGCTCAGGATGGCAGGAAGTGATTGATTGGTGATGTCTGCCCTGAGCAACAGAACAGGAGGTGGGGCTCTGTATATCCACCAGAACCCCTAGGACACTCTGTTCTCCTCAAGCAAGGCTGGGACCCAGATACCAAGGTCCTCCTGGCTGGTGAGGAGGCCAGGGCCAATGCTTCATCTCACTGTCTCCCCACCCCACCCCCAGGTCTCCTCTATCTCTTGGGCTATTCCCAAGTGCCACGAAAACAGAAATAGTGTTAGAGACTTCATCCAGAGACCCAGAGTGGCAGCACCCACATGCCGGTCCTTAAACTTGATGAGCAACAAAGTGTGTGTGTGTGTGTGTGTGTGTCTGTTTCTTTTTGCTAGATGTATCGAATAATCATTGTTCTTTGCTTTTTGTTTAATAATTCAGATGCAATAAAAGCTTAATGGATCTCCTGCAGGGATGATTTTTCCTCAAATAAACAACAATCTATTTGGGGGAAAAACAACAACAAAGCCATTGTCTAGGGCTGGGGAAATAAGGAAATTTCCCAGCATTAGAGCCCAAGACCTGCATCCCTGGGACCCCAGAGGACCCAGAATTTATCCCTAGCACAACCTTGTGCCAGAAGTGAGCAGTACTCCTCTCCCCATCACCACCCCTCAATAATTAAATAGAGCCAGGAAGACAGTTCAATGTATTACAGCACAAGACCTGCACCCCTGAGACCTCAGAGGTCTAAGATTCAATCCTGAGAAATATCATATGCCAGAGCTGAGCAGTATTCTGCTCTCTCAGTCTCTCTGTCTCTCTCTCTCAACCTTTCATTAAATAAATAAATAAATAAATAAATAAATAAATAAATAAATAAATAAAGACTGCTTTAGGAGACCAGAAGAATATACACATTACCATGCACAAGAACTGAGGTTTAAGCCCTTAGTTGGGACCTTTGAGGAGAAGCTTCAGAGGCAGTGGAACAGTGCTTCTGAAGCTTCGACCAGCCAACAATCTCTTCAACAATCAACCCAACGGGTGTCTCACTAAGTGACAAACTTTGCTGAGGACCATGAGGGCTGTGTCGCTCATGGGAATTCTGGGTGCAACTGTCCATGCAAATTTCACCCCCAGGACAGAGAGGACCTGGTTGCCCTCGCTGGATGGGGAGTCAAAGTGGCGAGGCGTCACGACCGCCGTTCCCCCTTGGAACTGAACCAGAGCCACCACTACCCCTCCAAAAAAAAAAAAAAAAATTCTTGCTCTTTCCAGAACTCCAAACTACACCCTATTTCAAACCGGGGGATGGGGGCAAATAATTTCTGGGCCACTATATCTCTCTTTCTCTCTCTCCTCCCCCTTCCTCTCTATTTCTCTCTGTCTTTATAAGAAAAGAAAGAAAAAGTGACCACAGGACCAATAGAATCATCATTCAGGCAATGAGCCCCAACAATAACCCTGATAGCAAACAAACTTTATTATTATTATTATTATTATTATTATTATTTACTAATTGTCTAATTCTGTACCTTGGCTATAGGTTTCAGACAGCAGGAGCCAATGGCAAGTGAAGCTGTCCCTGACTTCTCTCCTGGGACCCCAAGTAAGTCACTGCCTTAACTGAGTGGTGCAGTGGATGGAGCTGGGATGAGTTCACACACTGCAATGCACAAGGCCCCAGGTTCAAGCCCCCAGTCTCTACCTGCAGGAGGGAAAGCTTCACAAATGGGGAAGCAGCGCTGCAGGTGTCTCTCTTTCTCTCTCCTCTATCCCTTCCCTCTCAACTTCTCTCTGTCTTTATCCTAAATACAAACATACATACCTGGAATGTGAGCAGGGCTCACGGAAAGGAATTTGTTCTCCTGTCAAATATACTTCTTGGGGAGGCCCCATGTCTCATGGTTCTGGTCTTTCACTCTTTCCCTTTTACATCAATAATAAGGTTAAACTGCCCTTCAACAATGCCTCCTCATTCTAACTGAAACATCTGAACTCTATTAAAATGATGATGTGACTGACTAATGTCTCTCCCGATAGAATACGGAGTTTTTGCAGCCGCTGCTTCTGGGGAGCAGACGTCTATCGGTGGGTTATCTATGCCCTCTCTGCTGGCACAGGTGAGTTTGTTTAATATAGCTGTAGTTCCTTTCAATAAAGGGCTTTGATATTATCCCCGAAGAGCCCAGCTGTTGCTGCCCAGGAGGTAGTGTAGTATATAAAGCACAAGGCCCTGAATTTGATCCCTGGCACCGCACATACAGAGGAAAGCTCTAGTGCTCTCTTCCTCATTAACAAATATTTTTTTAAAGAAAGAGTTTAGGTTCAGCAAAATAGCTCACATGGACAGTGTACTGGTTTGCCATATGCAAAATCCAGCTTCTAGCCCAGACTCCAGGGCATTGAAGTAAGCTTCCGTGCTGTGGTCAATCTCTCTCTCTCTCTCTCTCTCTCTCTCTCTCCCCATCCCTCTCTCTCTCTCTCTTTCTCCTTTCCTTTCACTCTCCCTTCCTTCCTGCCTCTCTCTTCCTCTTCAACCACTCTTCCCCTCTTCTTCTTTCTTCCTCTGTCCCTTTCTCCATCTCTTTCTCCTCTGTATCTTTCAAAAAGAAAAACGGGGACAGGTAATGGCATAACTGGTTAAGTGCACACATTACAGTGCACAGGGACCCGAGTTCAAACCCCTGGTCTTCAACAGCAGGGGGAAAGCTTCATGAGTGGTGAAGTAGCACTGAAAATGCCTCTTTTTTCCTCTCTATATGCCCCTCTCCTTTCTCAATTTATCTCTGTCTCTATCCAGCTATAAATAAACAAATAGGTAAATAAATTTAAATTTAAAAAAAAGAAAAGAGTTCAGCTATAAGTTCAAACACAGTGGCCCTTCTGTTAGGGGCATTCCAGCACAGTGGGACAGACAGTGGCCATCACTTAAATTAACAAGTCACGTTAGAACTGAAAGTGCCATCAGGTACAGCTGTCCTATGACAGAATATCATTAATACTACCCAGCCAGTGGGATGGCCACAGTGTATGCAAATGTATAATCTTTCCAGGATGAGGGACTTGGAGGGAGGAGCTGAAATGCTCCTGCTGACTTCAGATTTACAAAAATCAAAACCACCACCAAGGAACCAGTCCAGCAGCAGGACACAGGACTGGCATGCATGAACTTCCTAGTTAGAGCCATGCCTCTAATGAGCTTTCATTAATAAGAAAATCTTTTTAAAACTAGAAAGTCATACCTCGTCCTTTGCAAACACTGTTTCGTCCTTGCCAAGTCCAGTTACATTACTCCCAGGAATATCATCAGCAGAGAGAAAGCACTCAAACCCTGGAACCTTCTTAGCTTCTGAACAATCAATGGACCTGGAAGAATGAGCTGTGTGAGGCATCTGGAAGGGAAACTGAGGCGGGAGACACACCACCCAACTGACAGCTGCCTCACAGTTTTGCCTCACAGAAAATTTTGACAGTTTTCTTTCTTTTTATTTATTTATTTTTTATATTTCTATATTATAGAATTACAGGTCGACAGGGGTTTGAATCCACACCACTCCCACCACCAGAGTTCTGAATCTTCACTCTCCCCACTGGAATCCAGCACAGTTCTCCTAAAGTTGTAGACATGGGCCAACCATCTTCTCTACAACTGTCTTTGACAATTTGCTTTCCACCACCATTCCTCTCTCTGTTCCATCCCATCCTACCCTATCCCGCCCCATCTCACCTCACTGCATCTCACCATATGCTGTTCTGTTAGGTTTTAGCTGCTCTGATCAACTGTATTCTAAACTATCCAATTCTATTTTTTCCTATGCTATTCTTATCTATTTCATTACATTCCAACTCATCCCATTGTGTTCATTTCTTTTCTGCTCTAATTGATTGTATCATCAGCATTAATCTTTGCTACCAGGGCTATTGCTGGTGCTGGAGCTTGGTGCCAGCACAATGAATCCACCACTTCCCATGGTCATTTTTTTCTTTTTTTTTTAATAATTATGACAGAGATAGAGAAATAGGCTGAGAGGTGAGGGAAAAGAAGGATAAAGAGACACCTGTAGCACTCCTCCACCACTCGTAAAGCTTCCCCCTACCAGGGGCTTGAACCCAAGTCCTTACACACAATAACTTACACACTTTACTGGCTAAAAGACAAGCAGGACACACACACACACACACACACACACCTTCTCTGGCCTGCAAGTCCAGGGAAACCAAGTCATGGAAATCAGCTCTGACTCTGGAGAGCTCCAGCTAAAAGCCACATCACAGCCCACAGCCCACAGCCAAAGGCAGCCATGAGGACCTCACTGCGATGACCCAAAGGCCGTGACTGTCCTCACATGGCCGAGTCCCCCTCTCTCCCTCTCAGGAGCACTAAGACCCTGTCTACACAGAGCTCAGGGTCAGGGAGATTTCTGTGGGACTGGGACAGTATAACCAGCTACTGCTCCCCCAGGTCCACATCCCTGGGGGGTAACCACAGGGATACCTGGGGGCTAGGGACAGAAACCACAGCACTCAGGAACCAGCCAAGTAACAAATAAGCCACCCTCGACAGAAAGCCACTGTCTTCACCCTTGTTTTACATCTGAGGGAGACACAAGCTTAGGGAGCTCAGCAGCTTGTTTGTGATGGGGCTGAGGGTCAGATAGGCTGCTAGGGGCCAGATGTTTCCAGCTCAGCTACTCCCACTCCCTCCCCTGTGTGGGCAGCCAGCAACGCTCAGATCCTTGGTTGCTCCAATACACCCCCAGCTTGAGACGCCCCCTACTCAGCAGCCCAAGGCTTTCTCACTGGCCCCGCCAGCCTCTCCAATGTCAACCCTCAGCTCCAGCTGCCACCGGTCCCTGACCCTCCAGCTCCCCTAGACGGTGGCCACAGCATGGTCTCTACCTTACCCTCCAGACTGGGGGACCCCAAAAGAGTCCTGTTAGCTCTCCTCCTATCTCCAGTGCCTGGGGTGTCCCAGCACCTGCCCCCCAGCAACCCCCACTCACTTGATCCTGCCATGGGCCACAGTGCTGGTGACCAGCCGTAGGGACAGCTCATGCTGGTAGCGGGGGATGTCATCACAGTACACGGCCTCTCCAGATGCCTGCATCTCCGCAGCCAGGTGCACCAGGGGCCGGCCCACCATGTCCTCCTCAGATTGACCCTTGGGCACCTCCTAGAATGGCAGGGGACCATCAGCTGCACTGTAGGGGACACCGCCCCCTATAGGCACAAGGAGGCTATGCAGGTGGTGGAGTGGTACTGTGGTGTCTCTCTTCTCTTTGCCTTGTTCTCCCTCTCTGTCTTTCTCTGTGTCTCACCCTCTATCTAGAGGAAATGAAAAAGAAATGGCTGCTATGAGCAGTGGAGTAGTGCAGGCACCAGGCCCCAGCCATTATCCTGGTGGCAAAAAGTATAAAAGAAAACGCAGGAGTGCACAGACATATTAATGATTTCCTCTTGGACATAGGATTTGGGGTGATTTTAACATTCTTCTTTATATTTTTCTGCATTGTTCAAATGTTTCTATATTTTTATATTTAAAAAGTCTGTCTTGACCTGGGGAGACAGCAAAAATGTTCTGCAAAGAGACACTTATGCCTGAGGCTCTCAGCTCCCAGTTTTAATCCTCAGCACCACCATAAGCCAGAACTGAGAAGTGCTCTGCTCTCTCTCTCTCTCTCTCTCTCTCTCTCTTTCTCTCTCTCTCTTTCTCTTTCTCTCTCTCTCTCTCTCTTTCTCTCTCTCTTCAAAAATAAAATAAATAAAATACTCTTTTAAAAAACTTTTTCTTTGCATGTTTTTCAACATAAATAATTGTGGTGGCTAGTATTTATGGAATGTTTATTATACATGAGAGTTTCAGGAGCTAATGAAACTATTTGCTTCTTTTTTTTAACTTTAAACAAAACCTTGCTCAGCTCTGGTTTACAGTAGTGTTGGGGATAGAACCTGAGCCCCTGGAGCTTCAGGCATGAAAGTCTTTTGTACAGCCACTATGCTGTCTCCCCAAAGCTATTTGCTTTCATCGAATTACCTGATCCTGAACCAGGTTACCATCACCCCATGGGCTTTATCAATTGGCTCAAGAAGCACAGAGAGAATGGATAACTTGTCCACCGTCGCATAGTAATGAGATAGCAGAGCATGGACTCAAGTCCAGAATGTCAGAGTTTACACGTTGACCATATATTCTAGTGCTGGGAGACCAACAAGTGTGGCCAAGGACCAAATGTGGCCCACCTACTGCCTGCTTTGATAAATAAAGCTTTATTAGCATATAGTCAGCCACACTCAGTTATGCATGGTTCACGAAAGCCTTAGATGTTTACAGGAAAAGCTGACTCTCAAAAAACTGATATTGGGGGCCAGGTTAAGCGCACATGTTACAACGCACAAGGACCCCTGTCCAAGTCCCCTGTCCCCACCTGCAGAAGAAAAGGTTTGGGAGTGGTGAAGCAGTGTTGCAGGTGTCTCTCTGTCTCTCTCCCTCCCTATCTCCCCTACCCTCTTGATTTCTGGCTATCTCTATACAATAAATAAAGATTTAAAAAAATAAATAAAAAGAACTCACACTCTCAAGCATGAGGTCCTGAGATAAAACAAACAAAACAAACAAACAAAACCCTGATATTGGTGGACAGTTATGGGTCAGGGTTTGCTTTACAGGCCCAGAGAGGGCTCCCAGATCAGTGTTCCAGCCCTCTGGAGGGCCCTGAAAAGACAAGTTAGGGAGATGTTTGTCCTGAGGTAGGAGATAAAGATGAGAAGGTCAGGTGCCCAGGGAAGGAAGCGGCTTCCTGATGCTAATCTGGCCTGCGTGTGTGTGTGTGGGGGGGGGGTCTACGTGTGCATAAGCAACAGCCCCAATCACCCACATGCAGCTGACAAAGGCCACCCTCCCCTGTCAGCATCATGTCTGTAGCCACAGGGCTCTGAGATTAGCCACCCACATCTCCCAAAACACACACTCACTTGGAAGAGCTGGACATTGGAGGGCGGGTCTTTCTGAAAGAGCAGCGTGGCGCTGGCGTGAGTAGGGTCTAGCTTGCCGCACTTCTGCACAGGGAAGACCAAGAGGGGTCAGGGCTCTTCCTGCCCTCACTCTTGTCCCTCCCTGTCACCAAGTGGCAAAAACAGCAGTTGTCCCCGTCTCCACTTACTATTTGATCTGTGTCCTCACTCCCACCACCCCATCATCCCAGGAACAAATGATCTACCCAGGAGCCAGGCAGTGGCACACCTGGTAGATCATATATGCTACAATGTGCAAGACCTTGGGTTCGAGCCCCTGCTTCACAAGTGGTGAAACAGTTCTGCAGGTGTCTCTCTTTCTAGCTCCCCCTTCCCTCTCAGTCCTATCTTTATCCAATAAATAAAATATTAAAAAAGAAAAAACAATCTATCCAGATGAAAAAATAGGAAGGCAGTAAACGTGTTGATAGAGGTGTTAGATGGACAGCTAGACAGAGAAACGGAGCAGAGAAACAGGACAGATGAACAGATAAATGCAGGAATAAGACAGGACAATAAACACACTAGCAGTGTTATTCTCTGCAGAGAAATAAAGAGCTTTTTTAAAAAAATGTTTTATTAATGATTATTTTGAATCATTGTAATATATTTATTTATTCATTTATTTGTTTTATTTCATAGTACAGAGAGAAATAGAGCCAGAGAGGGAGATAGAAAGAGTAACACCTGCAACACAGCTTCATTGTTTATGAAGCTTCCCCCCTGCAGGTGGGGATAGGGGGCTTGAACCCAGGTCCTTGCACACGGTGACATGACGTGTACCCTCACCCAGGCGCACCGCCACCCAAGCCCCAAGAGGCCGTTTTCATTTCCTTCAGCGTATGATTTTTTAAGTCTTTTATAATTAGCCTGCATTTACTTTTATAGTTAAGGGGGAAGTATCATGAATGCTTTGAAAGAGGAATCCTGTTCTGTTATTCCTACACCTGTGAAGTATTCTCTCCTTTGTGCTCCAGAACATTCCATCTACTGAATGGTCACACTAGGCTACCCCCAGTGCCTAGTGCAAGGCCAGTGCTTGTGGGTGGACACATCTGGGGAGTAGGGCCCACCTCCACCCCCAACATGCCCATCCACATAACCTCACAATGCCATACCACATAAACCCAACTGACATTGTCCTGGCTGGCCCACACTATCCTGTCTCATCACTGGCCAGCCCACCCCCCACTCTCTTCACCCCCCACCCACCTCCATTCTCATTCTAACTACAAACCACACTAGTGTCTGAGGCACTGAGAGAAGGGACATCTTTCCTACCCACCTGTTCTTAGAGTCATGACCTTTCCAAATTCTCATATGAGGTCAAGGCAAGAACCCTCAGCCCCGTCACCCAGCCCAGTGCTCTGCTTCTCAGGCACCTGATTGGCTCTCCTCTCTCTCAGGGTAAACCCTGGGCTGATTCCCTTGTCCTCTCCCTTTAGATGCCCAGGTGAGAAGGCACAGCCCCCACTTACTCCGACCAGCTCCCCAACCCCCCACACTGCAGTGCTGCCCAGCTCCCACACTCACATCCTCAGGGTCCTCCCTGCCCAGTTTCTGGAGCACCGTCAGGTAGAACTTGAAAAAGAAGCTGAGGGTTAGGGTGAGCCGGAACTCCACCATGCCACCGGGGGCGTTGGGAAGCAGCTTCATCTCCTCCGCCAGGCCAGTACACACATCTTCCAGCAGCTGCTCGTTCCAGAACCTTCCAGGAGCAGGTATAAGAGAGTGTACCTTCACTCTCAGAAGCACTTGTGTGAGTGCTGAGTCACAGGACCTCAGTGTCAGGAGCCTGGGCTCAGAGTCTGGCTTAGACACTCCTTATGTGACTGCAGCCCACACTAACTTAACTGCCCTGAGCCTGCATCACTTTGCCTTGAAAAACAGATGGGAGGTGGGGTCAGGGGCACACATTACCACCCACAAAGACCCAGGTTCAAGCCCCTGGTCCCCACCTGTAGGAGGGGAACTTCACAAGCTGGACAGTGGAGGTGACACTGACACTGGTGACTGTGCTGGCATCAGGGCTCCAGGTGTCTCTCTATCTTTTCTTCTCTCTCACTCCCATTCCTTCACCATTTCTCTTTGTTTTTAGAATGAAAGGGAGAGAGAAAGAAAATGATCACCAGGGGTGGTGGATTTGTTGTACAGACACCAAGCCTCAGCAACAGTGCTGGCAACAATGAAAATAAAATAATAATTTAAAAAATAGAATCAGGGGCTAGATGGTGTCATAGCTAGTAGATCATACATGTTTCCATGCTAGAGGACCCGAGTCTGAGGCCCTGGTCCCCACCTGCAGGAGGAAACTTCATGAGGAGGGGAGCAGTGCTGCAGGTGTCTTCCATTCTTACTGTCTGTTTCTTCCTCTCTATCTCTCTCTGCCTATCACCCTCTACTAAAAAAATATATATATATATTGAAACACAGCTGCTGGGAACAGTGGAGTCGTGCAGGCACTGAACCCCAGCAAGAACCATGGCAGCAAAAATAAAATATAAGTAACTGAATGGCGGTGCATCTGGTTGAGTGCACACACTGCAGGGGGGAGGCTTCATGAACAGTGGAAGAGTGTTGTAGGTATGTATCTCCCCCTTCCCTCTCAATTTCTGTCTCTATCTAAAATGAATAAAATATCAGAAAATAAAATTAAAGTAGACACAGTGAGAAAGAGCATAAAATAATGAAAGCCTGGGCCGGGTGGTGGCACACCTGGTTGAGTGCACATGTTACAATGCACAAGGACCCCGGTTCAAGCCCCCAGTCCCCACCTGCAGGGGGAAGCTTTGCAGGTGGTGAAGCAGGGATGCAAGTGTCTCTCTGTCTTTCTCCCTCTCTATCAGCCCCTTCCTCTAGATTTTTGGCTGTCTCTGTCCAATAAATAAAGATAATAAAAAATTTTTTAAAAAAAAACAATGAAAGTCACATCCACTGCACCCTTAAAATGTTCAGTGTTCTGGGAATCGGGCGGTAGCACAGCAGTTAAGTGCAGGTGGCGCTAAACCTCAAGGACCAGTGTAAGGATCCCGGTTTGAGCCCCCGGCTCCCCACCTGCAGGGGAGTCGCTTTACAGGTGGTGAAGCAAGTCTGCAGGTGTCTATCTTTCTCTCCCCCTCTCTGTCTTCCCCTCCTCTTTCCATTTCTCTCTGTCCTATCCAACAATGACGACATTAATAACAACAACAATAATAACTACAACAATAAAAAAACAAGGGCAATAAAAGGGAATAAATAAAAAATGAAAAGAAAAAATAAAATAAAATGTTCAGTGTTCTAAGTGCTCTGTGTGAAATCATTCCTCTCCCTTTCAATCTAATGAGGGTGGCAGGGGGAAAGAAAAGTTTTCTATTAGTCTGGCCAATGATAAAGGCACGAGAAGACCCTATCTGGAGCCAGGCATCAGAGCCAAAGAGACAAACTCCAAGCTTTAGCTGTAGCTGCCCTGTGAGATTCTCAGAATGATGACCTCGGAGCCATGCTGGCAGGGAAGGACTCACCCCAGCCACTGCCTTCCTGTGGCCATCCTACTAGCAGGAGCTGTGGTGGCCACAGCAACCACAGTAACAGTACAAATAGCAAGGCCAGTAATGACAGCGACAGCAGCCACACTCGAATATTGTGAGTGGCAGTGACAGAGGTGGCAGGTAGTAGCATTTGTAGAAGCAGTGGTCAAGGGGCAGTGGCACACCTGGTTGAGAGCACACATTCCCATGAGCAAAGACCTGGATTCAAGACTTTGCTCCCCACTTGAAGTGGGGACACTTCACAAGCTGTAAAGCAGGTCTGCAGGCATCTCTCTGTTTCTCTCCCTCTCTATCTCCCCTCCCTTTTCAATTTCTCTCTGTCCCATCTAATTAAATAGAAAGAAAAATAAATAAAAAAGGAAAAAGTGGCCACCAGGAACAGTGGTGCAGGCACCAAATCTCAGGGATAACCCTGGTGTCAAATAAAAAAATAAATAAATAAAAAGCAAGCAACAGTCAAATAGAAGTAAAAGCAGAAGGGATGACAGCTGCAGGTATTGTGGTGTGGAACGGAAGTAGGGGTAGCCATAGCAACAGCAGCAGTAGCCTTTGCCATTGTAGGTGGCAAAGAACACAGGTATGAGAAGCAGCGGTGCTACAGCCCCGGTGATGCTGGCAGGGCGGCCAGGAGCAGCTGCAGTGACGGCGGCAGGCGAGCAGGCACAGTGGCAGCCCCGGCACGGCAGCAGGAGGCAGTGGCATAGTCCTCGTCACAGCTATGACAGCAGTGGAGATGGCAGCAGTGACAGAAGGCCAGTGGAGGGAGCCATTGTAGTAGCAGCAATGGTGACAGAAGCAATGGTGGAAAGAGAGCATGGAGGTGGCACTGGCAGCAGTGACTGTGCTGGCAGACCCACAGCGGCTGCGTGCTCTCACCTGGACACCTGCTTCTTGGCAGTCTTCCCTGCAGAGAGGGTCCTGTCACCCATCCCACCGTAGCAGAGGGCCAACTCTGCCACTTCCATGGTCCCCGGCTTGAACAGGACTCTCATGCCACAGGTCACCTTGGCTATGTCATCCTCCCTGCGTGAGGCCTGCTTGAAGGCTGAGAAGAACTCGCCCTGGAAAAGGCAACAGGCAGCTGTCCTCTTAAGAAGGGGTGGGATGAGCCCAGAGGCCCAGATGGTAGGGACACCCATAAACCAGAGATGTGGGGCAAGGGACCCCCATCAGAGCCCAGGGATTAGGGCAGGGGCACCCACAAAAGCCTAGGGATGAGGGCAGGGGGCTCTCACCAGAGGTCAGGGATGAGGGCAGGGAACCAGACTAGTAAAGCACGCAATATGTTGTGCATGAAACTCTGGGTTCAAGCCCCAGAAGCACCTGGGAGAATCACTGACAGTGCTAGGAGTTCTCTGTGGATGGTGGTGCCATGCTTTAGTGTATTTCCCTCCCACAGAAAAAATACAAACTAAGGATTGGGCCAACAAGGTTTCTCAGTGGTGTCACTCGTGCCTTAGGTGCTAGTTCATATACCATCACCACACTCAAAAAGAAAAATGCTGACCCTGGGGCATCAGACCCAGAAAGGGGACTCAAGTTTGGGCAGCAGGGCCAGCTCCTGCTTCACAGGTGCCAGTTCATGTGGAACTTGCTCGGGGCCCCCTGAGAAGTCAGGATCAGGGGTCCTGGGTCTCTGGGAGAAAGTCTCCCTGGCTCAGGATGTCAAGGTCCCCTTCTTCAAGCAGACAAGGTCTTGCTGCCCATGTCCCCACATGACAAAACAGAAACCCCAGACCAGGCAATGTCCCGTTTCGTTGGGCACACACATTACCATGCACATATTCAAGTCCCTGCTCCCACGTGCAGCGGGGAAGCTTCATAAGGGGTGAAGCAAGTCTGCAGGTGTCTCTCTGTCTCTCCCTATCTTCCCCTTCCCTTTCAATTTCTCTTTGTCTCTATCCAATAAATAAACACAACACTAAAAATAATCTGAGGAGGGCAAATCCCTGACCCCCCCCCAGGAATGGGTGACCCCCATTCTCTGGGTGACCCCCCACATTCCCTGGAGCAGGTCTCCCCTCACTGATACCCTCCTGAAAGACCCACCAAGGATGTGACTTCAGAGCAGAGAGACTGTGGGCCCCAAGGAACAAGAGCAAGCCCCCCGGGACTCCCCAGAAGATCAGCTCAGGGAGCAGAGCTGGGGGAGAACAGAACCAACAGAGGCCAGGAAGGAGTGCCACTCAAGCCCACACTCACCCGGAGGGCCTGTATCCCTGTGTCCGCTCACAGACAGCTGTCTGTGTCCCTGATGCTGTGTTGTCACTGGCCCCCAGACCTCACCCCAACACCAGTCGTCCATCCTCAAAGTCACCTTCACAGATGTCTGAGCTCTGTTTGTCTGGCTCCAAGCTCTCCACCCAGTGTCCCTACCCTAATGCTCCCCATTGTCCAGAAAGGGACAAGGTGACATTAAGGCCGAGCTCAGAGAACATCAGCAGAGAACTGGAGGTGGCAGAGATACCCAGGCCCTGATCCTTGGCAGGGTGGGAGCGCGAGGACTCACACTCACCTCCCTGCTGTAGGGGATCTCAATGGAGAGCAGGACCTCCTCAGGGCTCAGCAGGGTCTTCCTGTAGCTGGGGAAGAAGGTGGCATCCATCTGCAGTGTCCTCCTGGTGCCTGGGTGGAGGCAGGTGGAGAAGAGAGACCACAGTGAGGTAACACCTGCTGCCACCCCCTGGAGGACCCTCCATCCTGGGCCAGGCACTGGTGCACTTGTTTGAGCACTTATATTACATTGCACAAAGAACCAGGTTCAAGCCCCCAGTCCACACCTGCAGGAGGAAAACTTCCTGAGTGGTAAAGCAGGCCTGCAGGTGTTTCTCTGTCACTCTGTCTCCCCCTTCTTCTTAATTTCTGGCTATCTCTATCCAATAAATAAATACAGATAATCAATTTTTAATCTTAAAAAAAAAAGAAAATATATGGTGAAATGAAGACCACATTGAAGAGATGTTGGCTCCCAGAAGCCCTGGTGATCCAGCCTCCAGAGGTTGTGACAGGCCGGGTGGCCCCTGGGTGGCCTGTCCCCTCAAAGTCTGAAGAGAGAAGCAGCCCAGCTCTCCCAGTCCCCAGTCTTGGAGCATCTCACTTGGAACCCTTTCAGGGGTCCAAGCCAGGGACAGCTGGGCCTTGGAGCCTGCAGCTCTGTTTCTCTGGAAAATGAACTGTCCTGGGAGACTTCTGTTCCCCCAGACCCTCTGTGCCCGCAGGAGGCAGCTCACCTCTGGACACAATGGTCAGCTTAGTCCCACTGGCCATGAACACAGGGTTAAGGTCAGAGATGGGGCTGGCATTGATGATGTTCCCACCAATGGACTGCGAAGAGCAGAGAACATATGTCAGCACCTCCCAGGAACACCCACCCCCACCCACGCAGAATCCCCAGCACAAGGCAGGTGGCAGACACCTGCCCGAGGGAGACCCCACAGGGCCTCTGACCTGGGGGCACAAGATCCACAGAGGAAGGACTCAGGCACACGGGACACTGTCCCACATCTGAGCTCTTAGTGCTTGGGCCCAAGTCCCAGCCTGGAACAAGACCAGCTGGTGGCCTGCCAGCCCCTTCAAATATGCTTGGTCATTTGACCTCACCCAGACTTTTCAGGAAAGGGCGAGGTAGTTCATTGGAGAGATTAACCAAGGCTGGTTAAACAGAAACCCAAGATATACATCAAGGAAAAAGAGGAGGAAGTCTTCAGGATGAGCAATTTGTTTGAACTGGGTCTGAGCTTCCTGGGTACTTGGCCAAAAAAGAACCAGGATCTAAGTAACAGAGCTCATTGTTAGCAAACAAGGAAGACAGATGCATTCCTGGAGGACAATGCAGGGGATCTGGGGTGTGTCCCCTCCTCTGTCATCAGAGGTGTGATAGGATGGCAGCCTTTGTTTTGTTTGTCTGAGTCTTATAGACAATGAGGGATGGAGTGGAAGGGCAGGTCCCCCTGAGTCAGCTGGGGGGTGTGCCTTCCATTTGCAAGCTGGGAATTTGGCAGTAAGTGCCCCCCCCCCACCATCACTCAGAGCGTCTATGACTGCTTCTCCCCAAACTCCAGAAGGAGACTCCTCCTCACTGTTCTCCTGCCCCCATGCCAGAAGCTTTGGCCAAGACAGGTACATGTGTAGGGGGGGTTCCATGTCTCCCACTCCTGGGGTGCAGACTGAGTGAACGTTACAGCATGTGTATCCCCCTGGAAGCCAGCAAACCAGCTCAGAGTCTCAGGAGCAGGCCCAGGAGTCTCCATTTTAATGAGCACCCCCAGGCTGAGCCTAGCTCTGGAGGATAGCAGAGTCAAATACCTTCCCCCTTGTCCCTCTACCTCTGGAGGAAGGTTCCAGACTCAGCCAGCCCCCCTGCCAGGGACTCACCGCCACAGACTTGACCTGCTTCCCTGCGAACCAGCGTAGCTGCTCCAGGATGCCCTTGAACACCTCAGTCTTGTAGGCTGGGAGGTCAGCCACCGCCTTGACCAGGGTCCTCTCCATTAAGCTCAGGGAGCAGGCAGCCCCGAAGGAGATGCCTAGGGGAGGGCACAGGCTCAGGACTCCAGGCTACCCTCCCCAGTTCCTGCTTAGAATCCCACCACCACACCCAACCCTCAAAGGCTCAGCTTCTCAGAAGCACAGGAGGAGAGGGTGGGTGAGTGGGAACATTGCTCTGGGACTCATGTCCAGGCATGTAGGTGTTCAGGCCCAGAGAGGCTAAGTGACTTGCCCACAGCCAGCCAGATGCTCAGCCGGAAGCAGCTGGATCCTGTGACGGCAGAGAGCTCTTTCCTCTCACCCAGCGCCATCAAGCCAGCTCTCAGAGGGTCAGGTGCCAAGCCCCACCTCACCCCTGCACCCCATGGACCTGTCTAAAGCATGGCCAGCTTGGGGAATCTCCAGACTCGCCTGCTAGCACCCTCTGCCATGTACTCCTGGCTCGGATGCTGTGCTCCCAGGCCCACCATGCCAGCCCCTCTCTAGGCTTGGGGGCTGCCATCCCCCCTCACCCTCAGCCCCATGCACTACAGTGTTCAGCTCAGGGACCCAGGCTGGGCAGACAATCAAAGGAAATAGCTTGTTCTTGAACTTCATCTCGACACCTGGAGAAAGAAAGGGGGACTGCAGTTACAGGTCTGTGGGTGCTCCTGAGTGTGGCCCAAGATTGGGTCAAATTCACTAGCAGGTTCTGGGGGTGTGTTGAGGTTATGGGTGCAGTGGGCAGAGAGAGATTTGGCAGAGTCCACACAGCTCTGTCTCCTTCTCCAAATAAAGCTAAACAGAACTCCAGTGAGGTGAACTCAAATGTTTTGTTGTTGTTGTTGTCACCGTCATCATCATTATTATCATTATTGTTATTTATTGTTATAGACACCTTTTAGGTCTGACTTATGAAAGTGCTGGGGATTGAACCTGGAAATTTAGAGGCTCAGGCATGAAAGCCTCTTGCATAAACATTATGCTGCCTCTCTCACATGAACTTGAATTTGTGTGTGAGAGCCGTATTAGAAAGGTCAGGGAAGCAATTACAGAAGCCAGACCTTCTACCTTCTGCAACCCACAATGACCCTGGGTCCATGCTCCCAGAGGGATGGAGAGTGGGAAAGCTATCGGGGGAGGGGGTGGGATATGGAGATTGGGTGGTGGGAATTGTGTGGAGTTGTACCCCTCCTACCCTATGGTTTTGTTAATTAATCCTTTCTTAAATAAAAAAATAATAATAAAAAAAAATAAAAAAGAAAGGTCAGAGAGATATTTCACTGTGAGAGCACAGGGATTACATTCCTGAGGCCCTAGAGTCCAAGTTCAATTACTAGCGCCACCATATGCCAGAGCTAAGCCATGCTTTGGTCTCTCTCCTTTAAGGAAAGGACCTTTCCTTTCCTTTCCTTTCCTTTCCTTTCCTTTCCTTTCCTTTCCTTTCCTTTCCTTTCCTTTCCTTTCCTTTCCTTTCCTTTCCTTTCCTTTCTTTCCCTTCCTTTCCTTTCCTTTCCTTTCCTTTCTTTCCCTTCCTTTCCTTTCCTTTCCTTTCCTTTCCTTTCTTTCCCTTCCTTTCCTTTCCTTTCCTTTCCTTTCCTTTCCTTTCCTTTCTTTCCCTTCCTTTCCTTTCCTTTCCTTTCCTTTCCTTTCCTTTCTTTCCCTTCCTTTCCTTTCCTTTCCTTTCCTTTCTTTCCCTTCCTTTCCTTTCCTTTCCTTTCTTTCCTTTCCTTTCCTTTCCTTTCTTTCCCTTTCCTTTCCTTTTTCCTTTTCTTTCCATTCCTTTCCTTTCCTTCCTTTCCCTTCCCTTCCCTTCCCTTCCCTTCCCTTCCCTTCCCTTCCCTTCCCTTCCCTTTCCCTTCCCTTCCCTTCCCTTCCCTTTCCCTTCCCTTCCCTTCCCTTCCCTTTTTTCTCATTCTTTCTTTCTTCTCTTTTCTTCCTCCCTCCTCTATCTCCCCCTCCTCACTATTTGACACCAAGGAATAAACTGAGGGCCTCGTGTGTGTGCGTGTGATACCATGGAGTAGCCCTCGAGGCCCCATCCATCATTTTCTTATTTAGATGGGGGGAGAGAGAGAGAGAGAGAGAGAGAGAGAGAGAGCGCTCCAACCATAGAGCTGTCCCTGTGCTGTCCGTGGTGCCTTGACATGGTGTCAGGGCTCAAGTCCAGGGCTTCTGGAGCCGCAAGGCACGCACTATCCCAGAGTGAGCTGCCTCCCACCCTGTCTCCTCCCTTCCCTGATATCTGGAAGCTGCCCATCTCTGACCTCCCAGCCTGCTCACAGTACTCGAGTCCCAGGGTGTGGCATCGGTGGGCAGAGGCCCATAGTCATGCCTAGGCCTCTCCTTTGCCTGGCACATCACCTCCGGGAAAGAAAGGCTGACATATGTTGACAGTCACTCTCCATAGTCAGGCTGGACATGCTGCCTGTACTGGCTTCTCCTGCCTCCGACCTAGGGACATTCCAGGTGACCTTCATGTCCCAGCCCTTCCTAAAGCCCCCGGCCCACAGCTGCACCCCAAAACTACCCTCAGACAGCTAGGAGCTCAGCCAGGAGGGCAGGGCACAGAGAGGACTTTTCTATGTTCACAAAGCCAACAAGAAGGTGAACCAGATAGGTCACTGTGAGCTCCCCAGAGGGTCCTGCCCCACCACAAGCAGCAGCCATGGGGTACCCCTTACCAATCTCTGTGTTCCCCACCACCAGCTTGGCCTCAGGGTGCTCTGCTTTGAGGTCCAGCAGCTCCGTCAGGGTTGCCACCTGCACCCATGTCACCCGCTCCCCTTGAAACCGGAGCTGCGTCTGAGGGGTGTCCTTCAGCCTCTGGAAAAGGGGTTTTCTCAGGTCTCGGGCCCCCCAGCCCCCACTGCCACAACCCTCCTGGGACCCACTCATTCCTGCAGGGAGGCAACTCTGTGCTGAGGGGTTCATTGGTCCCCCACTTCTCACAGCTGAAGAAAAGCCTGAGGATCAAGGTGACAGGCCTGCCCAAGGTCACCTCCCACCATCGACCAGAAGCCCAGCTTCCTGCCTGCCCCCTCACCCATCTCCAAGGCCAAGAGGCTGTCTGAGTCGAAGCTGACAGCTGGCACTAGCATGACGGGATGAGGTGGGCTGGGAGGCAGCCTCCTGAAAACAGAACCATCTTTTTCTTTTTTTCCCAAGGCATTGCCACCTACCAGCAGCTCGGGGGGGAAGATGGGCTCCTGGGTAGAGTCCAGGGGCTTGAAGTCCTTGGGGTTGAACAAAGATGGCGAAGCGTTGACCTGCTGGAAGGGGGCACAGGGGTTGGAACAGTGCTCCCCCCTTTCCAAAGCCTTGTCCCCACGAGCTCCATAGTGGCCCCCAGCAGCCTGGAGGAGGGTGGGCAGCTCTGGGGAGCAGAAGTAGGAGGGGGCTGTGGGGGAGCCTGACCACCCCAGCCTAGGCTAACACCAACATCACTCACCCAGAGTCTGGGGGTGGCTGCTCCCTCTGCCCCACTCCATGAGGCCCCTTGTCGTCTGTTCCACCGAGACACCCCCTCCCAGGCTCCCAGGCAGCAATGGGATGGAGAGGACTCACCACCTGGTCTTTGCTCTGGTTCATGCAGCAGTTGGGGTTGTCGCCCTTCCCTCCACAGCACCCACCATCCTAGAGAGATGACCAACATTGGCACAGAGACATCTGCACAGCTGGTGACCCAGGACACTGTCCCCATGAGGCTAATCAAGGGGACCAGAGACCCCCACAGCCCACCAGCTCACATGCTAACCCTTTCCTCTCTGTTTAAATGAATGAGCTCATAGATCAGGTTGCATGGCCTGTGGGAATCACCAGCAGAGTGTCCTTCAGACTAGGCCCCATTCCCTCACTTGGGTGCTACTTCTCCTGATTCCCCCCCACTGGAAGTTTCTAGGGGTTTTGGCCAAGGATGCCCAGGCCCAGTTCTGGGTCCAGAGAAGCCTCCAGTAAGACCTGGCATCCTTGCTAGTATGTCTCTGGTAGTTCATCACTTCCTGGGGCCTCTTCTAGAAAATCCAAGACCAGCCTGGTAGCCTGAAGCAAAAGGACTACCTCAGTTCTGAGGTTCCAGTGGCCGAGGACTGAGCCCCAGCTACTGCCTCCCTGAATCCAGACATTGAGAGTCAGGTAAGGAGGCACCATTTGCCCGTTTGATTTACCCCAACAAGACAGGGGTCTAGCTCAGAGCCACAGGAGACCCTTTAGATTCTGGAGTCGTGCTGTGGAGCAGTGGTGGGTAAGTTTGCAGGGTAGCTGACCCCTGGAGCAGGATGCCCCTCTGTGCATGGAGAGCTCTCAGCAGACTCAACAAACTGGAAAACCCTCTCTGGCTTCAACAGAGGGGTGCACACCTGCACGTCTGCACCCCTATACTCACAACCAGGCATCTGGACCTTAGAGCCACTCTGTCTGTCCTGAACACCCCCTCACCACTGTTCCTGACCCCCATCTCTAGCCAGATAGGGAGAAAGGGGGTGCCTACAGAGCCTCTCCCTGAGCTCCTCTTTTGGGGAGAAGCAGACCCTCCAGCAGTGAGGAAGCAGCCTCACCCACCCAGTTCATGGGGTCCAGAAAGTGCCAGCGCCAGCACTTCCCCAGGTCTTCTTTCCTGGTGACTCATGGAGCCAGGGCATCAGCTACTGGGGTGCATGCAGGCGTGCGACTTGCCATGTCTGCCAAGGCTGATGCAGCTGGGGTCTATCCTGAGAGATACCCACCTTTCTCCCACAGCTGAGCCTGCTGGCCTGGGCCTGTCCTTGAGACCCTGCAACACCCCCTCCCCACTGCCTGCATCCTGTGGGCGTTGCCATGCTTGCTGGGAGCCAAGCTCCCCTGGTTCCAGAGGACCAGGCATCTAGAGTTCAGAGGCTGGGTGAGGCTAGGGGCTCCCCTGCACCCCCAATGCCAGGCAGCTGTGCCAGGGGGTCTGCCACCACTGCCGCATGCAGTCAGCGGTCAGTTTGGTGATGATCAAACTGGGATCCTGGGCAGCAGCAGCCCTGCTGACCACACTCCTCATGCCCCTCAGGCGAGAAACAGAAGAGGCCCTGTTGAGATCAACTCAGCCCTCTGGGAGGTGAGCGCTGGTTATGAAGAGGCTTTGAATGAGAAACACGCCCACGCCAGCCTAATCAGGACACACTGGGCATTGTTCTGAGGGGTTATGGGTAGGCCTTGCCAGGAGGCTGGGAGGGAGGTGTGTCCCTGCTCTCATTGTCCAGGAATCTGCCCATCCTGCCCTGTGATGGGGGTGGGGCAGATTTGAACCAGGCCTGAAGGCTCCAAGCCTGAGACTGAGCTCACTTTGACACTCGACCCAGCACCTACCCTGGCCATGGCCCACAGACACTCACAGACCCGCTATAGCCTCTGGGGTTATCTGGGCACAACAACACTGTGTTAGCAATGGTGTTACCCACCCCACCTCCTCACCCTCCCACCCATCCCCAGGGTCAGAGCAGAGCCCAGGGACCCTGTATCAGGTACAGTCCAGGGAGATCAGGCCAAGAAAAGCACCAGCTAGTCAGTGAGGCCCAAGCCAGGAACCAGGCATCAGTGCCATGTGCTTACTTCTGTACCTGTGTCGTAGACCCCCATCTGCCCACACCCCTACCCCTGCCCCCAGGGACATGCACACAGGGCTTCCCTGCTCTCTGGAAAGCTGATTAGCTGCCTCCTAGGCCAGGCAGATCAGCAGCTGCAGGAAGCAGGGGAGAAGGGTGGAGGCCTCAACCAGCACTCTGGGGGGACACCTAGACCAGCCCCCAGGTGTGCCTGCCCCTCACTCCCCCACCCCCTGTGTCTCTCCCAGGAGCCAGCTCAGCACCCTTCTCTGGCAGGGCGGCACCCGGACTGTAGGCGAGAAGTGCTCCCTGCAGAAGGCTGGCAGTCTTCTGCCCTGCACCCACAAGCCAGGTGGCCTCTGGGGCTGCTGCCAGCTGTCCTCTTATCTCTCTCCTCTGGGGCCCAAGTCCCAAGGGTGCCAGCCTGGGGTGCACACTCACCCGAGCAAAGGTCCGGAAGCCCTGCAGGATGGGCCTGTAGCCGGTACAGCGACACAGGTTCCCTGCAGGGAGGAAGGGAGGGGACAGCAGTGTCAAGGGCCACAGGCCCCCGGCCTGGGAAACCGCTCTAGGCTCAGCTGGACATCCTCCTGAGATGGTTCTCTCTGCCTGGAGCACCCCTCTTCCTTCCTGTAGTCCTGACTTCAGATCATCCACCACTTCTTCCAAGAAATTCTTCCAAATGCCCAGCTGGAATCAACAGGGTATCCTAAGTGTCCCCATGGTACCCAGTCACAGCTTCTGGACTGCAGAGCAAAGCTCACTCCCCTGCAGAGGACAGCAGGGACTGCTGCCTGCCCCACCCCTTGTCCCCTCTCTGGAGCCTGGCCCACAGCAGACTCCATAGACTGATGGAAAAAACAAGGATGGTGGTGGCTGAGGGATGGCCAGACACCCGCCCAGGCTCCCAAGTGACAGAGGCCCAGCCTCACGCTCGGTGCTGACCACAACGGCGTTCCTCCTGAGGAGGCTTTGCCCTGCAGGATCCTGTTCTGACAAAGGACAAAAGACATGATCCCAGTACCACTACCAGGGCTATATCATCTTAGCCCCAGATGCAGAAGGACCAATCCCTGTGAACAGGAATGCCAAGGCAGGAAGTCACTTCTGGAAGGTTCCTAAGAGAAGGATGTGTCCAGAGAACTCAGCCACCATGCTCAGGCGGGCTGGGCCTTTCTCTGAAGCAGGATGCCTCCAACTCCCAGCTGTTTGGGACTCCTTTTTGGCCTACCCTGTCACCCGCCTGCAGTCAGGGGCCCCACCTTGGAAGGCGTCCTCGATCTCTGCGATGGAGGGGTTGGGCTGGTTCCGCAGCAGCGTGTACATGCTCATGACGATGCCCGGTGTGCAGAAGCCACACTGGGAGCCATGGCTTTTGGCGATTCTCTCCTACAAGGGACAGGCAACATGGTGTGGACAGCACCCTGCCGTGGCTCTGCTACTGACTACTGCCCTGAGCCAAGGCCCAGTGCCCCCTCGCACTGACTGGGACCTGGGCCAGGTGACCCAGCCTCCCCTGAGTCCTAGCTTCCTCAGAAATCACAAGGATCATCCTCTGACTTAGCTGCTGACAGAGAATTCAGAGACCCTAACATTGCGTCTGCTTAGAGCAGGCACCGGCCAGAGCCCAACCTGCCTTCTTCCCTCACTGCACAAAGGAGGAAGCACCCTGAGATTTAAAAGATGGGTCCCAGGGCCCAGGGTGATAGCTCAGAGAGTTAGAGCACAGGGCTTGCTCATCTCAGAACTCAGAGTGCATCCTAGGCAGCTTCTCATGCCAAAGCTAAGCAGTGAGCCCCCCCCCCTCATAAAAATAAGCACAGACATAAATGTGAACCAGCAAGATAGCTCACTTGGTGGGGTGGCTGGTTGAGTGGCACTCCTGGCTGAGCACACACATTACCAAGAGGAAGGACCTGGGTTTATGCCCCCACTCTTCACCTGCAGGGGGGGAGGGGGTTTCATAAACAATAAAGCAAGTCTGCTGGCATCTCACTCTTTCTCTCTTCCTCTCTATTTTTGCCTCCCCTCTCAATTTCTCTGTCTTATCAAATAAAACAGAAAGGGAAGGAGGGAAAATGGCTGCCAAGAGCAGTAGATTCGTAGTGCTGGCACCAAACCCTGTGACGACCCGGGTGGCAATAAAAAAAAAAAAGCACACGAGGGAGGGAGCCTGCTTTGCCCTGTGCACAGCCCAGGTTCAAGCCTGGTCCCCACTGCACTGGGGAAGCCTCAGTGCTATGATGTCTTTATTGCCCTATCTGGAATGATAGATGATATTCTCTGTGTGTGTCTCTCTTCCCCACCCCCCATCTCTCAACATATACACATCTGGAAAAGTTTCACCCAGAGTGGTGAAACCCTAGAAATAACAACAAAATACATACGTGCATACAGACATACACACACCTCTAAAAAAAGAGCTGTGTCTGAGATTCTGCTTGGTGACACATGACATGAGAGCTGTCATGTCCCTCATCTGCTTGCCACCTGTAATCAGCCAGCACTTACTAAGAACCAGTTGGAGAAAAATAAAAATAAGAAAGAACCAGTTGGAGAAGGCTGGGTAGTGGTGCACCCAGTTAAACGTACATAGTACTATCCTCAAGGACCCACACAAGGACCCAGGTTCAAACCCCTGCTCCCCACCAGCAGTGGGGCACTTCACAAGCAGTGAAGCAGGTGTACAGGTGTCTCTCTTTCTCACTCTCTATCTTCCCCTCTCCTCGCAATTTCTCTCTGTCCTGTCTAATAAAATAGGAAAAAAAATGGCCACCGGGAATGGTAGATTCATAGCACTGGCGCCAAGTCCCAGCAGTAACTCTGGAGACAAATAAACAAAAAGAATGTATTGAATAACATTGAAAAAAAAAGAAAAGGAAAGGAAAGGAAAGAACCATGTTCTGAACATATTGTGCTCCAGACTAGAAAATCGCTGTGTTTTTAAGCGGAGGCTGCCCTGGAAGTCCAGTGAGGGTAAGCGATCGTGAAATCCGTCATGTAGAATTTATTTTGTTTTATCTTGTTTCGCTTTTTTTTTTTAACCTGAGTGCTGCTCAGCTCTGGTTTATGGCGGTTCAGGGGTTGGAACCTGAGAGTTTAGAGCTCCAGATATTAAAGTTGCTTGCACAACCACTGTTCTGCCTTCCCAGACCTGTGTAGAGTTCCTATGCAGTGCTTTGAAATGTTCATTTCCATTTTTCCACCTGTTTCACTTATTTTCCATGCATTTTCATTCAACCCTGTGAGGCCTTTATCACAAGGAGACTCTCTCTTTGTCCACATGTCATCATCACCGTCATCATGTTCATCATTGTCAGTCCATACCAAGGTTTCATGCAGGTATGATTTCATCACCCCCTAGGACAACTGTTTCATTCTTATCTGTCCAGATAGAACAGCAGAGACAGAGAAAGAGACTCCAGCACCTGAGCTTCCCCTAGCGCTGTGGCACTCCCACATGCAGCCCACACCCAGGCCACAAAAGGCACAGTGAAAGCAGGACTCTCTCTGGCCACACACTGTTTTCTTTTCATCTCTTGGGTCAGCTAAGTGGACACTCAGCCAGCTGTGTCCCTGGTGCCAACCACTAACTGGACAGACTTGTGCCAAGAACCCCCATGACTGTGTTGGCCTGCTTCACTGCCTGGGGACCAGAAGTACTGGCAAAAAAAAAGCAAGGGAGGGGGCAGGCGGTGACACACCCAGTTGAGCGCACATGTTACCAGGTGAATAGACCCAGATTTAAGTCTCTGTTCCCCACCTACAGGTCTGCAGCAGTTTTTTTCTCTCCCTCTTTATCTCCTTCTCACTTCTCAATTTCTCTCCATCAAATGAAAGAAAAAAAGGGGGGGAAGGGACCTGGGTGGTAGCGTGGTGGGTTAAGCACACATGGCGCAAAGTATAAGGACTGGCATAAGGACCCAGTTCAAGCCCCCAGCTCCCCACCTGCAGGAGGTACACTTCGCAAGCAGTGAAGCAGGTCTGCAGATGTCTATCTTTCTGTCTTCCTCTCTCCATTTCTCTCTGTCTTATCCCACAACAACAACAGCTGTAACAACAATAACAATAGCAACCACAACAAGAGCAACAAAATGGGAAAAACAACCTCCAGGAGCAGTGGACTTGTAGTGCTGGCACCGAGCCCCAGTGATAACCCTGGAGGCAAAAAAAAGGGGGGGAGAATGAATGACAGCTGGGAGTGGTGTAAGCACTGAGCCCCAGCAATAACCCTGGTGGCAATAAATAAATAAACAAATATCATTTAAAAGCAGGGGAATTCCAGGTGTGCAGAGGATCAACACAGCAAACTGACTTATGACTATTTGGAGTCATTACTCAGAGATTCTCCAGCTGAACTTAATAAAGTGGCTTAGCTGCGGGAAGGGTATGATCCAGAAGGGAACAGCAGGTACAAAGGCATGGTGTGTGAGAGGGCTGGGCCCTGGAGCAGGGAGGAGAGAGTAGAGGCAGGTGGTGTAGACAGGATCAGATCCTGAGGTCCTTCCTGAGAGGAGGGAGGAGATGGGCTTTTAATTCTGGGGAAGATGTGAGGCACAGACAAAAGTTCTTCAGAAGTTCTCTTTGGCCACTGGTGGGAGGGTAGGAGCAGGCACTGCGGGGCGGGGGCAGGCGAGAGGGGACAGTGGGAGAAGGTGAAGTTTCCTCAGGAGGACTGGGAGGCCAGTGACAGCCACAGTGGGAGGGGTAAGCCTCTTCTTGAGCAACTGCGTGAATTCTTAGCTACTGACACAGCTGGAGGAAGGAGCCAGGACAGACTACAGCCTGGGACAGACAGCTGGGGTTTTATAGTTGGGTAGTAAGGTTATGTGGGCAGCCTCCCAGGACAGGTCAGTGAGAGACACATATGAAACTGCTGGGCAGGAAGGACCCAGACCTCAACCCTGGGCACTAAGGGGAAGGGGGGTTGGGTAGGAGGAGCCCCACACACTGGGGACAAGGAGACAGGAGGAAAGTGCAGTGTCAGAAAGGCCAAGAGCAAAACAAAAACAGACAGAGGCCAGAAGGCAGATCCTCTAGAAGAATGTTCACCTTAGCACACACAGGGCCCTGGGTTTAAGCCCCTGAACCAAGCAGAAGCACCAGAGATAACAGCACTGTGATATCTCCTCCCCACCTTCCTTCCTGTTCTCTCTCTCTCTCTCTCTTTCTTTCTCTCTCTCTCTTTCTCTGTCTCTCTATCTATCTCTCACTCACACACATACATACATACATAAAATAAACCAAAAGGAAGAGAAAGCATCACACGCTCATAAAGTTTTGACATCATGTAGAAAAAAAAAAAAAGATAAAATGTCATCTTTATATATTTTTCTTTTTAAAATTTTTTAAAATATTTATTTATTTTCCCTTTTGTTGCCCTCGTTGTTTTATTGTTGTAGTTATTGATGTCGTTGTAGTTGGATAGGACAGAGAGAAATGGAGAGAGGAGGGGAAGACAGAGAGGGGGAGAGAAAGACAGACACCTGCAGACCTGCTTCACCGCTTATGAAGCAACTCCCCTGCAGGTGGGGAGCCGGGAGCTCGAACCAGGATCCTTACACCAGTCCTTGTGCTTTGCACCATGTGCGCTTAACCTGCTATGCTACCGCCCGACTCCCAATAAAATATCATCTTTTTGGATTGCAAAGTTGTATTCAATGGAGCATATATTCCAAAAATCCTTTAGTCAGTTATTTGTTGATGGGTATTTAGGCTACTTCCACTGTTTGACTATTGTGAATAACACAGCTATGAACAGAGGAGTGCAGGTGTCCCTTCAGATTAGTATTTTGGTGTCCTTAGGATCGATGCCTATAAGTGGCACTACTAAATCATAAGGTAATTCCATGTTTATTTGTTTAAGATGATAGTGTGTCCTTTAGGACAAAATGGATGGAACTAGAGGTGATTATGGTTAGTGAAATAAGTAAAGCAACGAAAAACAACTACCAGATGGTTTCACTCCTGTGTAATCTAGAGATCTGATACACATAAACTTGGGAGTGGGAGAAAGAACAGAAGCAAGCAACTTATTTCTAGAACTTTTGAGAATTCTGGTCGTCCTCTTTGGGAGGTGAGACAGTGGGGATACAGAATTTTGGTGATGGGTCTGGTGTGGAGCTATATACTCTGTAATCTTACAATCTTGTAACTATTAATCACAAATAAAAAGTGGGGGAGGGAGGTAAAATAAAATGGTAAGTAGATAAACAAGCAGACCAGAAGAGTGTTGCTCCCTGTCACTTACTTACAGCCCAAGTGATGGGTGTGGGAGTAAGACCCTACCACTGTGGTGTGGGGGATGGCCACAGGAGGGGGTCATCTGGCCATCCCTGAGGCCTGCACTTAGGAATCCACTGGTCCTTTCACCCCTTGTTTTAGAGACAGTGCAAGCCCTGATTAACCCATCCAATGCAGTTTAGACACGTTTAGTCATTTCCCCTTCCTGCCTAAGACTAAGTGAGGGTGAGGGTGATGCAAGCTGCCCCATCCTGCTCTGACCACAGGATCCAGAGAGGGAACTGGCCTGCGCCAGGGGCCATGGGGGCCACTCCAGGGACCATGCTAGGAGTGCTAGGAAGGATGGACCTGAACCCAGGTGTTGTCTGCAGTGGTCTGAGGATGGTTAAGACGGGGAGGCAAGGGGCTCCCTAAACACACAGATTAAGGAGTCCCCACTTCCTCCTCCAATCCCAGCCCAGATCCCAGGACCTCATGCCCCCACCCCCAGCTCTGCCATGTCACCTCCACCCCAGCTCAGGAGGAGGCAGGGAGGAGCTAGGCCTCCTTGGTCCCCTAGAGGATGCTCAACTTCCAGCTCTGCAGCCCCCAGCTGGACATTACCTGCACTGGGTGCAGCCTGGTCTTGGTGTTTCCAATGCCCTCCACCGTCGTCACAGCAACGTGGTGCAGGGAGCAGATAGGAGCCAGGCAGGCATTGATGGAGAAGTGGCTGGACACCAGATTAAGGTCTCTCCACTTCCCACTTAGGTCATCACAGGAAACAAGGGGGAGGCAAGGGAGGGTATCTCAGTGGATAGAGCACACACCCTGGGTTTGAACCCTGGTACCATATGGGAGCACCGGGGACAGCACTGGGGGAGCTCCACGGATAGTGGGGTGCTGCCAGGATGTCTGTCTCTCCTTTCCTAGCTCTCTAAAACAAAGAATGAAAAAATGTCCTGTGGGGGATAGGCAGGCAATGGTATAACTGATTGATGTGCAAGGACCTGGGTTCAAATCCACCATCCCCACCTATAAAGGAAAAGCTCCAAGAGCAGTGAAGCAGGTCTGCAGGTGTCTCTCTGTCACTCCCCCATTCGATCTCCCCCTTGTGTCTCAAGTTCTCTGTGCCTTATCTAATAAGTAAGTAAATAAAATTTATAAAAATTAAATAAAACATTAAAGGAAAAAAGTCTTCCATAGGTCAGGAAGGAAGGGAGGGAGGGAGGAGGAAAATGCAAGGGAGGGAGCTCTTTGAACACCCTGAAAGGTTGGGCAGGACCCCAGGGGAAGATTTCACCGGCTGAGTCGGAATCGAACCAGCTGTGCGTGCTCATGCCCACGGGGGAGCTGAGCCCCGGGGATGCTGAGCAGGAAGGATACACCACATCCTTGCGGAGCCGATCATACTTGGAGATCATCACCGTGCAGGCCCCACAGCCGCCCTCCCCGCAGCCCAGTTTGGTGCCGCTCAGTCCCACTGCAGGAAGGTTAAGGAACAGAAGTGCAGAGAACAGACAGCCTCTGGGGCTCAAACCCCCAGCCTGCAGGCAGCAGAGTCGCCCCATACCCCAGAACCCTCACCACACAAGCTGCCGGGCAATCTGGGGTGGGGAGCAGCAGGTCTGGGGTTCCTGGCTCTGAACCAGCACGCAGGCATCACCCCAGGACCTGGCACTCCTCCTGAAACCTGTCTGGTGGGACCTGGGTCTCAGCAGGAGATGAAGCAGGCCCCCCAAAGGCTGAGCAGGAGGTAGCCTTCATCTCAACCTACTCTGGGTACTGCCTGTCCCCCTGAACCTCATCTTAATGGAGAATAATCTAGGGAGTAGGGTAGATAGCATAATGGTTATACAGAGAGATTCTCATGCCTGAGTCTCCGAAGTCCCAGGTTCAATCGCCTTTACCACCATAAGCCAGAGCTGCAGTGCTCCAGGTAAAAAAAGAAGAAGAAGAAGAAGAAAAAGAAAGAGAGAGAGAGAGAGAGAGAGAGAGAAAAGAAAAGAAAAGAAAAGAAAAGAAAAGAAAAGAAAAGAAAAGAAAAGAAAAGAAGAAAGAGGAGGAGGAAGATAAAAGAGGGAAAAAAAATCCAGGAACCAGAATGAGAGTGAACCAGGGGCCTCTGGACCCCACAGCCCAGAGAAGACACCATAGGAATCACAGTAGAGAGAAATTCACAAGGCCAGCAGGGGTGTGTGGGGGTGGGGTATAGCCATTAGGAGGCCACTTTCACAGCTGCCAAATGTTCAGCCATTCAGTCACCTACCCAAGAGACAGACACTGTCATCAATGTCACTTGGCGGCAATGAAAAAAATTAAAATAAAAATAAAAAGTAAACTGAGATCCACAGGTGACATGAGCCCCACCAGCTGACACTGTCACCTAGGACACCTGGAGTGTTATGGTGGAGCCATGTCTTCTTCTACCCCGGGGATATTTCTAAAATCAGGACAGAAGCCACAGCTGGGCCCTCTCTCTCCCAGGATGTCCCTACAGGAACTCTGCACAGGACGTCACAAGCCACAGGACTCCAGGTCTCCGTGACAACTTTCACTTTTAGATTGAGATCCAAATTTAAACCAGGCAGCTGCAGTGATAAGCAATGTCCAGGAGGTTGGGGGCCTTCCAAGCTTCACAAGGAAACTGGAATTAGTGTCATAATCTGATAAGCCTCTGTCCCCAGACCTCGAAGGTAGTTAAGCCGGGGTGACTGGGAGGGTCTGTGAGGTGAGCCACACAGATCCCTCAGACCCCAGGAGAGAGCAGGTGCTCATGGAAAGTCAGCCCTGTTCTGTCACACGTGCTGGTGCTTTGTGAGACAGTCCCAGGACCCTCTCTAGTCTGAAGGATCCATGGTGCAGGCTGAGTGAAGACATTACCCAGAGACCCCCTGGTCAGATTGAGAGATTTTTGCAAACTCAAGGGACCAGCTATTTCTGCCAGCATATGTAACAGCTGGCTTTATATTGGCCCCAGTCTCAAACATCTCTTTGTTGTAATTTGCAGGGGTGTCTTCTTTGGGCTAGAGGTTCCAGGACCCACACTCTTCTCTCACTTAGAACTCTGAGTGAGACAAGCATCCCAATTTCCCCCAGCACCCTCCTATGGACTCCCCATCCCAGGGTACCTCCCCTCCACAAAAAATGCCCCAGACTTTCTGCCCTCACACAGCTGAAATAGCTCCCCAAGCTCAGAGTTTGGAAACTCTGAGGAAGAAGTGAACATCTCCTGTTAAGGCCTGGCTGATCCTGCCAGGAGTCACAGAGGGCCCCCAGCCACCACACCCAGGGCTTCAGCTGAGATAAATCTCTTCTAGCATCATGAACCTTCTCCTTCCCGGCAGCTGGCAAGTTCAGACCCCAAGAAAGCAAGTGGCTTTGCAGGGTCACACAGCTGGCCAGGGACCCTGGCTGGAGCTCGCTCCCAGGGGCAGGGTTGGAGAGAATCTCCCCTCCACGCAGGACAGGCCCACTGTCCCTGCTCCCATTCCCTCCCCCAGATCAGGATACTCATTCTTCGCAGGTAGGCCAGGAGGGTTGTCTCTGGGTCGGCATTTTTCTCCACCACCTAGAAAACAAAAGCAGAAGCCAACCGTGTAGCATCCTGGGGACCAGTACGGAAGGACACTTCCCTGCTCTGCCATCTTGCTCCAGTGCAGCCTCTGGGTCTGAACAGAAAAGAGCAGGAGGAACCAGGAGAGGCAGCCAGACTTCCAAACATGAGGCCCCGGGTTTGAGTCCCTGCACCATCTGGGAGCACCTTGGGTGGTGGAGTGATGCTGCAGTGTCTCTCCTGTTCTCTTCTCCATCTCTCTCAGAAGGAATAAAGAATGGGGGCCAGGCAGTGGCACACCTGGTTAAGCGTACACATTACAGTACGCAAGGACCTGTGTTCAAGCCCCTGGTCCCCACCTGCAGGGGGAAAGCTTCACGAGTGGTGAAGCAGGGCTGTATGTGTCTCTCTGTTTCTCTCTCTCTCTGCTTTTAATTTCTCTCTGTCACTATACAGTAAATCAACTAAAAAAAAAATCTCTCATTCTGTAGAGTCTCTGGGTGGTGGTTTCTTTAAAAAAATAAAAAGAAATAAATAATGAAAGGGTCAGCTTGGCAATGGCACTCAGCAGTGGTATCTGCATGCATGAGGCCCTGGGTCACTGCTGTTGCCCCCTCGTCCAGGTATTAATACTATATATACATGAGCATGGCTTGTTCCTGTCACAGGGAACAGGAAGACTGAGGAGCTTCTCCATTGGAGAGAAACGTGACCACTCACAGCATCTGATCCCCCAGCCTTGGACTCCAGCTGAGAACAGCAGGGAGCAGGACTTCTGGACAGATGCAGAAACTTTGCCTGAGGCATGTGGGTCACTGTGATTATCACAGCCAGGTTTCCTGATTGCTGTAAATATACTGTGATTCTTTTTCTTTGTTTTGTTTTGCTTGCCTTGGCTTGGCTTGGCTTAGCTTGGCTTGCCTTGGCTTTGTTTTGTTTTGTTTTGTTTTGTTTTGTTTTGTTTTGTTTTCCCAGAGCACTGCTAAACTCTGGTTTATGGTGGTGCTGGGGATTGCACCTTGGAGCCTAAGGCACAAGAGTTTCTTTATTTAATCCTTATAATACCTCTCCCACAATACATTGTGAATCTGAATTTTTTATTTACATAATGCCACCACACCCAGTGGACACTCTTCTCCATTTAATGTCAAACAAAG
Source organism: Erinaceus europaeus (assembly GCF_950295315.1). Taxonomy (NCBI): domain Eukaryota; kingdom Metazoa; phylum Chordata; class Mammalia; order Eulipotyphla; family Erinaceidae; genus Erinaceus; species Erinaceus europaeus. The sequence continues at coordinate 21,557,840 of NC_080164.1, forward strand.
AGACAGAAAGAGGAGAGTCAGCACAGCATAAGTCATGCATGGTGCTTCCATGTGGTGGCAGGGAGCTTGAACCAGGACCTCACCCATGGGTAAGTGTGTGCTCTGTCTACTGAGCCCTCTCCTGGGCCTGTAAGAATAGTCTTCTTAGATTAAGGGACAAAAGGGGACAGTTGTCCCTCAGTTGTTCAGAAAGAATGCCCTATACTTTCTATTTCTACCATTTGCACAATAAGTAGCTTTGTGAAATATGTGTGTATTCTGACACACACCTGCACACCTACAGCTCTGTCTCAGTCCACACCCGTGTCGGAATCTGTCTGCATTCATAGATAGAGAGGACAATAAAGCAAATATAACAAAGTATTCAGAGGCAGAGAGCTGGGTAAAGTCTAGTTCATATTTCTCTGTACTCTTCTTTGAACCTGATGCATTCAAATCATTCTAGAATACAAAGTGTAAAATGCATGTCTCCAGGCAAGGTGTTAGAGCTATGACCATCCATGTGTCTGCTCCATTCACATTAATGAGACACATGTCATCTCAGAAGGACTGATGTCTGTGAAATGCACCTGCTGTCTACTGTGTTGCCTGCTAGTCACAGTACACACATGCACACGCACACACACACACATGCATGCACACACACACACACCAAACGTTCACAGGCTCCCGGAACTTGGGACCAGAGGTAGCATTTCTGCAGAGCTTACACTTCCCAAAGATCAGGCCTGGGAGGAGTGTATGGCTGTGGAAGGTGGGGGGGTGAGGGGATGATTAGGGAGGTGTGTGAGTGGCTGAGTTGGTAAGTGGGTGGATGAGTGAGTGAATTGTCTAGTGGGTTAGTAGAGGTGTGGGTAAGAGGTTGGTAGGGTGGGTAGATAGGTGGGTATGTGGGTGGGGGTAGGTGTGTATGTGGTAAGTGGGCAGAGGGGTAAGTGGAGAACAGAATGGGTAAGTAACTAGCTGAGTGGGTAGGTTAGTGAGTAAGTGCATGAGTGAGTGGGAAAGTGAACGGATGGCTGAGTGGATGAGTAGGTGAGGGAGTAGGCTGATGAGTGAGTGAGTGAGTGAGTGAGTGAGTGAGTGAGTGAGTGAGTGAGTGAGTAGGTGAGTGAGTGAGTGAGTGAGTAGGTGAGTGAGTGAGTGAGTGATCAAATGGGTGGCTGGGTGGCCAGATGGGTGCCTGGGTTGGTGGGTGAATGGCTGGGTGGGTAGGTTACTGGGTGCTGTTTACTCTGAGGCTGCCCCTGTGGGGATCATGTCTGGTCACCCTTCATTGTTCACACGTACCCCATACTCCCAGTCTTGTTCTTGTGCCACCAGCTGCCCTGAGCACAGTGACTGTGTGAACAGCCAAGAGGCCTGTTCTCCATAAGGACTGTGATAGCCGAATCCCGGCCACTCCTGCCTGGCAATGACTGTGGAGCAGGAGATGTGAAGTCAGGGGCTGCTGGGGGGTCATGACCCTGAGATGTCTGATGGGCACCCCTGGTCTCCTGGCTGAAGAAAGCAGTGCTGGAGGCCTGGGGCTGCAGGGGAGGGTGGGAGAGGCTCCCACGCAGTGTGAGTCACCGATTCCCAACCAGGCTGTTCCTCTGTGGTAATAACCTTCTTTGCATAACATACTGTAAGGAAAGGTCTAGAACACTTTGAGAAGAGAAATGTGAAGGAACTCAGTCACAGCTGCCACAATTCCGGGAAGGTTTCATGTTTGGTCCCCCTGTCTAGTTGAGTTTTGTTTTGGTTTTGTGGCGCCCAAGGCCAGCAGCCAAGACAAAACCCCAAGGGCTCATGCAAGCAAGATACCAACCCAGTGGACTCCTTGGCCCACTTCTCATTCTTTTTAATGTTTGAGAGAGAGAGAGAAGAGGGGAAGAGACAGAAAAGCAGCCCTGCACCACTCCCCCATCCACAAAGCCCCCCACCCCCAGGTGCTCTTTTTCATGCCCTCACCCCTCAGACATACCCTCTATCCTTCCAGGAGTTTCTCCAGAGACCACCTGCTCATAAGTAACACACGTGGTTATTCAGCACAGCAACTGCTCATAGCAGAAGCCACGCAAACCTCACGTGAAGAAGCCTGGCTCTGGAAGCCACCAGGTCCTGGTGTGGAAACTGCCTGGAGATGGTGCCTAAAAGATGATTTTGTAGGTCTCTTCCAGAAAGTCAACCCAACACCCTGTTCTGAAACGGCTCCCAGGTAAGAGCCGAGCACAGCCGGGCACCTGCAGAGCTGTCACCTCAGGCAGGTCACACCCTGACTGCTGGTCTGGAGACAGACATCAGTCTGACAAATAACTGACCACAGAGGCCACTCTGAACCAGCAGAGCATAGCCAGTCCCTCTCCCCAGTCACTCCTGCCCACCCGGGCATCTCGATGGCCCATGGTAGTTAGTCCCTTGTCCAGTCCCCACACACTGCCTAGCACACTTTAGGTCTTGCAAACCCCCTGCCAGCCACCTGGCCTCTCAACTCATGAAGAGCCAATCCAGCAGAACAAAAGCACCCTCTCTGAGGGTGGGAGACACAGCTGTCCCTCACTCCACCCATGTGGCCACCTGCTCCATGCAACACTAGGTCCCCTTCCATTCCCTCCTGGGCACCGAAGCAGGTGCAGGCAGTTCAGTGGTGGGTGGGGCAGACAAGAGGGGGTGCAATGCACTTACACCTCTATCAAGATTTGCAAAGGGTGACACCTTCTGATTTGGCAAGGACCCTCTGCCCCATGGTAGCTCCTCCCACCCCAGGCCCCCACATAACCCAGAGGCTGCTTCAACAGGCATCTTTTATACCAGTCAGAGGCATGTTTATATGTGGAACTGAGTCTGGGGGAGACAGGCTATCTGTGAAGAGAGAGTGGTGACCTGCCACAAGAAACTAGTATGTGTCCCTACATGAGTCAGCTGTGACAGAGGCAGGAAATGTCAGAATCACAATCTGGAGAGACACCTACATTCCACACTAGCACATAAGCAAGTTCCTTCCAGAAATTTGAACAGCAGCAGATAACAGGGTGTAAGGGTGATGTCCCCCATCCCCACCCCAAGCTCCCTGGAGTCCCACACCCCTGTCTGAGGCTCTCTTCTGATGCAGAGTTGGCAAGAGTTAGAGCCCACGGGCAGCTGTCTTCTCCCTTCCCTTCCCTCACTCCTTAGTCCCTTGAGTGTCTTATCTAAGACCTGAACCCCAAGAAGGCTGTGTCCCCAGCCATAGCCACACGTTGAGAGGAAAGAGGAGAGAAGTAGCAGAGAGTCACAGCATGAGAAAGAGAGAGAAAAGGAGAGCAGCACACTTCCCTTTCCAAGGAGTAGGACCTGATTACCTTTTTGCCGTTCACAAAGAAAACCAGCTTGTCTGTTGTCATTGTCACAGATGAGGTCCTGGCACTCCAGGTACCTGGCTCCCCTCCTGAGCACACTAGTGAGTGAGCAAGAAACACTGACAGTTTGCTGTGCTCAGCCACTTGAAGACACTCCTCCCTATCAGTGGTGAAGCCAGGAGGGCGGTGGGAGGGGACAGGGACAGGCGAAGGCCTCAGGCGCAGAGTTCTTGGCAAAAGCCACCTGCTTGCACAATCACAGAAACGCAATCACACAGCAGGTCACACCCCCTGTGTGTCCGCCGGAGCGCTGGGGAAGGTGCCCGCCCTGTGCTGGCACCAGGTGATTGTGAGACTTGGGCACTGCCCACAGGCCCAGCTGCCCACCTGCTACAGAGGGACAGGGGGAAAGAGGCGCAGCCGGAGTCAGGGCAGCCAAGCGGACTCAGGGGGCTGCCAGCTGTGTATCTGCTGTGTATCTAGGACGGCAACCCCCAGCCCCAGTGAGAGCTTCAGGGTGCTGCTACCCTCCTCCAGAGGCAAAACCTTCCCCTCTGGTGCCATTCAAACCTCTTATTTTATTTTATTTATTTAAAAAAGGAGACATTAACAAAACCATAGGATAAGAGGGGTACAACTCCACACAATTCCCACCACCCAATCTCCATATCCCATCCCCTCCCCTGATAGCTTTCCTATTCTTTATCCCTCTGAGAGCATGGACCCAAGGTCATTGTGGGTTGCAGAAGGTAGAAGGTCTGGCTTCTGTAATTGCTTCCCTGCTGAACATGGGTGTTGATCCATACTCCCAGCCTGCCTCTCTTTTTCCCTAGTAGGGTGGGTCTCTGGGGAAGTGGAGCTCCAGGACACACTGGTGGGGTCATCTGTCCAGGGAAGTCTGGTTGGCATCATGCTGGCATCTGGAACCTGGTGGCTGAAAAGAGAGTTAACATACAAAGCCAAACAAATTGTTGAACAATCATGGGCCTAAAGGCTGGAATAGTGCAGATGAAGTGTTGGGGGGTACTCACTACAGACTATTGTGTACTTTTGCTTTCAGGTATATATTTTGCCTTAGTTTATGGATACATATGAACATATGCTCTATCTCATAGGACCTAGTCTATATCTAGGTTTTGGGACTTTGTTAGGAAGTGAACTACCTGGAATAGAATTAGAGAATACTATGAAAGGAAAGGTCTCACCCAAGTGATGAAGCTGAAGGGTTGTCATTCCACACCTGAAGTCTCTGAACACAGTCTGAAGTGACGCTTGCTGAGGCGATACTCACTGTGTTGATTAGGTTGAGATCGGTAGGTGCAATATTATTTGGTATGAATTGAGAGAAGCATGCAGGAAAGTGGGTCCCACCCTAAGGTTCCAGGACTGGGGGAAATATAGGCTCTATAGTGGAAATGTAAAGTTCCTGCTGTCTTAGGATTCAAGAAGACAATAGATAGTTATTGTTATCATCACATTATTTGGTAATTGGGTTAACTTTTGGGTTAACTTTGAAAAATCCCTTTGTTAGGATTTGCTGTATAATACCCAACATCACCATAGTTTATGTCCTTTGACATTATTTGTATATAGCTATGCCACCGGTTACTTCTGTTCTCCTTGGTCTAGGCTTTTGGGAGAGTCAACATATCAAAGACTCAGCCTATGTATTAAAAAGACTCAGTCTGGGGAGTCAGGCTGTAGCACAGCAGGTTAAGCACAGGTGGTGCAAAGCACAAGGACAGGCATAAGGATCCTGGTTCAAGCCCTGGCTCCCCACCAGCAGGGGAGTCACTTCACAAGTGGTGAAGCAGGTCTGCAGGTGTCTATCTTTCTCTCCCCCTCTCTGTCTTCCCCTCCTCTCTCCATTTCTGTCTGTCCTATCCAACAATGATGACAACAATAATAACTACAACAAGAAAACAATAAGGACAACAAAAAGGGAATAAATAAATAAATATTTTTTTTAAAGACTCAGTCCGTGCTTTTAAAAGTTTGAGACATACAATCAATTTTTCCCCTCTCCTATTAATTAGTGATTTATATGACAACAAATTAATAGGAGTGTACATAAACACCATTCCCACCACCAAAAGACTGTGTCCCATCCACCCACCCACCCCCACCCCTCTGCCACCCCAGGAAGCTGAATATCCACCCTTACCCTCACCCCAGGGTTTTTACTTTGGTTCCCTACTCCAGATTTAGTCAAATCCTGCTTTTAGTTTCCCTTTCTGTCCTTCTTTCTCAACTTCTGGTGATGAGTGGGATCTTGTTTGTAAATAAGATTGACAAACTCCTAGCCAGACTCACTAAAAAAAAAAAGAGGGGGAAGACCCAGATAAATAGAATTGTAAACAATAGAGGAGTTGTCACAACTGACACTACAGAAATCCAGAAAATCATGTGAGACTTCCATGAAGAACTATACGCCATCAAGCTAGAAAATCTGGAAGAAATGGAAGAATTCCTGGAAACATATGCCCTTCCAAAACTGAATCTGAAGAACTACAAAACCTAAATGCACCAATCACAGACAAAGAAATCGAAACAGTTATTAAGAATCTTCCCAGCAACAAAAGGTCTGGACCAGATGGCTTCACAAATGAATTCTACAAAACTTTCAGGAAACAGTTAATACCTATACTTCTAAAGCTCTTCCACAAGATTGAAGAAACAGGAACACTCCCTTCCACCTTCTATGAAGCTAACATCACCCTGATACCAAAAGCAGATAGGGACACAACAAAAAGGAAAACCACAGACCAATATCTCTGATGAACATAGATACCAAAATATTAAAGAAGATCCTGGCCAACTGCATACAGCAGTATATCAAAAAGATTGTTCATCATGACCATTCAAACCTTATACATGGACATTTGAACTGCCCCAGGACAAGGAACACCAGAGGGGAGTGCTCTGTGCATTTGCAGAGACCACAGACCTGAGTCGCTCCTGCAGACCTGCCTGCCTTCTAGAGGAATTCCCAGCATAAACACCCTGTGGTGATTGTGTCTTCCTGGGAAATGGCCTGTGTGTCTACTCAGGACAATGTTTCTAAAATACCGAGGAAACTTAAGCAAAGCCAGAGTTCAGGAAGCTCTCAGGGTCAGGGGAAGGGCCAGGGAGAGAGCTCAAACTTGAAGTGGCTTCAGTGACAGCCCCACCTCCTCTGTGGGGGTTTTGGCAAAAACCACTCTCTGGGACTCTGGAGGAGAGGTGATTCTGCCACTCTTGAGAGAATGAAGTGAAAGATGTGCTGGACACAAGTTGATGCCCCCTCCCTCCATCAGCACCCCCAGGCCCCTCCATCCCCTCTGGAGGGGAGGCTGTGCTGTTTCCTCGCAACGTCAAGGCACATAAGTGAGACAGCTCCTTCATCAAGGGCTTTAGAGACATCCCCGTTTTATCTCTGTCACTACTCAATTATTTCCAGAAGTCTGTGACTTGACAAATTCTGTGACTTCACAAGATACTTCTTGGTAAGCAAATTTTCCAATTTACACCTTCCATGGTGTAAATTGGAAAGCACAGTCTAAGGTAATCTATTATTATTATTATTATTATTATTTAATAGGCCAAAGAGAAATGGAGGGGGAAGGAGGAGACAGAGAGGAAGAGAGAGAGACATCTACATCACTACTTCACCACTCGTAAAGCTTCCCCCTGCAGGTTGAACCCTAGTCTTTGAGCAAGGTGACAGACACATGCACTCAACCAGGTCCCTGGTCCCAAGATAAGCACATTCTTCAAAAGATGCTGCACTACTCACAATCACCACATTGGGGAACAAACGAACATGCAAATAACAATAATCATACTGACTCTCAGACTCTGGGGAGACTCTACTGGGGACTGGAGAGAGATAGGAGGGAAAGTTGGGTGGGGGCAAGAAGAGGGTTGTCTCTGGGCTGATGGCACAGGAACTCTGGGGGTGGTTGTGGTGAGTCTTTTTAATTTTTTTTATATTTTATTTATTTATTTATTTTCTCTTTTGTTGCCCTGGTTGCGTGGTGACTCTTATATACATATACACGCACCATCATAGATGTGAAAATGTGTATATTTTATAATACTTCATATTTTATTTTGTAAGACATTTTATAATGTTCTAAACTGGTATTAAATCAATTAAAAGATTGGGGCCAGGTGGTGGCACACCTGGTTACACACATGCATTCCAGAGTGCGAGGACCTGGGTTCAAGCCCCTGGTCCCCACTTGCATGAGGAAAGCTTCAGGAGTGGTGAAGCAGGGCTGCAGGTGTCTCTCTGTCTCTTTCCCTCTCTTTCTCCCCCTCCCCTATCAATTTCTTTGTCTCTAGCCAATAAAAAATTAAATTAAAAAAATTTAAGTAAAAATATGAATCGATAAATAATTTGGACAAAATAAAACAGCTGTTGGGGTGCAGGGGCAGGTGGTGGTACATCTGGCTGAGCACACACACCACCATGAACAAGGACATGGGTTCAAGTCACTGGTCCCCACCTGCTGAGGGGAGCTTAGTAAGGAAGTAGTGCTGTCAGTCTCTGTCTCTCTCTTTCCATATCTATCTATATATCTACCTTTCTATCTACCTTCCCTTTCTTCTCTCAATTTCCCTCTGTCTCTATCCAAAATAAGTAAATAAATAAACAAATAAATATCTAATAGGGAAAAAGGAAAATTTAAGATACCTGGTGGTGGTGTACCTGGTCGTGTGCACATGACAGCACACAAAGGCCTGGGCTCAGGCCCTCAGTCCCCACCTGAAGCTTCACAGAGAGTGAAACAGTGCAGCAAGTATCTCTCTGTCCCTCTCTATCTCCCCATCCTCTCTCAACTTCTCTGTCTTTATGAATATTATTTATAAATAATGAAAAAAACAATTATTTCGAGGGCTAAGAAGGTAGCTCAGTGAGTAAAGCATATGTCTCACCACGCTTGAGGCCCTAAGTTTGACCCTTGGCACAACAAGAGAGAGTATGGATGATTGAGCAGCCTCTCTCTCTCCCTTTCTCTTTCTCTCTCTCTCTCTCTCTCTCTCTCTCTCTCCCTCCCTCCCTCCCTCCCTTTCCCCCTCTCTCTTTTGCATGAAAATATAAGGTAAAAATATTGACCTAGAAGGGGAGAGGGAGACTTAGCATGACAACATGTACATGAAACCTTGGGTTCAATCAGGACATTAAGAAAACACCTTCAGGGGGCCTGGGTGGTGGCGCACGTGGTTGAGCACACGTGTTACCATATCAAGGACCCAGGTTCAAGCCTCTAGTTCCCACCTGCAGAGGAAAGCTTTGCAAGCAGTGAAGCAGTGCTGAGGGTCTCTCTCTGTCTTTCTCTCCCTATTTTTCCCTTCCCTCTCAACTTCTGTCTATATTCAATAAATAAATTAAATGTTTTAATTTTTTAATTATCTTTATTTATTTATTTATTGGATAGAGACAGCCAGAAATCAAGAGGAAAGGTGGTGATAGAAATGGGAAGACTACCATGGGAGAGGGTGGGTTATGGGGATTGGGTGGTGGGAATTGTGTGGAGTTGTACCCCTCCTACCTTATGCTTTTGTTCACTAATCCTTTCTTAAATTAAAAATTTAAATAAAAATAAAAAAATAAAAAAAGAAATGGGAAGAGAGGGGATGGGGAGATAGCATGGTTATGCAAATGCCTTAAAAGCCTGAGGCTCTGAGATCTCAGGTTCAATCCCCAGCACCACCATAAGCCAGAACTGAGCAGTGTTCTGGTCTTTTTCTCTCAGTATCTTTCCCTCTGTATCTACTTTTTCTCATTAAAATAAAATAAATTTAAAAAATCTTAATTTTAAAAAAAGAAAGAAATGGAAAGAGAGACAGAGACACCTGCAGCACTGCTTCACCTCTTACAAAGATTTCCCCTTGCAGGTGGGGACCAGGAGCTCGAACCCAGGTCCCAGCACATTGTCACATGTGCACTCAACCAGGTGCGCCACCAACTGGCCCTACAAAAATGTTTTTTGTATTAAAAAAAATAGTGTGGTTGCTGCGACTCCCCCCAGCAAACTGAAGACCTCCCAAGTGTGTTCTCTCCCTTGGGGTGAATTCTCAGGCTGAGACTGAGTGGATGGGATAGCATGGTCTCATAATAGTGCAAAAAGATTGCACTGCAGTGGCTCAGTCTAGAGGTTCCCTGGTTAAGAACACGTGCTGTGGTGACCAAGAGGCTCCAGAGCCCACCAGAAAACCAGATAACACCCCAGGCCTTCCCCTTGAGACAGAACCTTCAGATTTGAGAGATAAGAAATGAAACTACTGCCAGAACTGGGTCCTTATTTCTGGAAGAGTCAGCTTCCTGCAGGCCCAGTGCTCCCTGGAGGAAGAGGCATTCAGAGAGCTCATGCCAGGGAGCCCTGGGCTATACTGGTCATCTGTGGTGGGTCCTCACAGCCTCTGAGCCTGTGCCTCTGAGCCAGTCAATTCCTGCAATGAAAAGAAAAATAGATCACTTTCCTGCCATGGAGACAGCTGAGCCAGTAGAGTGCAGGACTTGCAAGCCTGGGCTCCCAGGTTCCAACTCTGGCGCCATTTGTGCTAGAGTGAGTGACATTTGGTGTGTTTCCTTCTGTCATACAAAATAACAAATAAGGGGACCAGGAGGTGGCTTACTTTCACTATGCATGTGGACCTGTGATTCCCTGGCCACCAGATGAAAGAGCCTACAGTAGGGAAGCTTTGTGAGCAGTCATGTAGTGTTTCTCCTTCTTTTTGTGTTTTGGTCTCTGTCTATATCCCTCTATGTCTCTCATCCTCTATTTAAAAAAATAGTCAGGGGGGAGTTGGGCAGTAGCGCAGCAGGTTAAGTGCACATGGTGCAAAGCACAAGGACTCGCATAAGGACCCTGGTTCAAGCCCATGGCTCCCCACCTGCAGGGGAGTCACTTCACAGGCAGTAAAGCAGGTCTGCAGGAGTCTATCTTTTTCTCCCCGTCTCTGTCTTCTCCTCCTCTCTCCATTTCTTTCTGTCCTATCTAACAACGATGACATCAAGAACAACAATAACTTAAAAAACAATAAAAAAACAAGGGCAACAAAAGGGAAAATAAATAAATAAATAAAAATAGTCACAGGGCTAGGTGGTGGCACACCTGGTTAAGTGCACACATCACAGTGTGCAAGGTCATCATTCAAGCCCCTAGTCCCCACTTGCAAGGGGAAAGCTTCACAAGGGGTGAAGCAGGTCTGCAGGTGTCTATCTCTCTTGCCCCTCCTTCCCTCTCAATTTCTCTCTGTCCTAACCAATAAAATAAATAATTTTTTAAAAAAACCCACCTGAAGCTCTGGAGTCATGCAGACACTGAGTCCCAGCAATAATCCTGGTGGCAAAATAAATTAAAATACAAATCCATTAAAAATCATTTTTCCTGTTCAGGAGATAGCTCACCCAGCAGAACAGCTGTCTTATTGAGTGCAAGGTCATAGGTTCAAGTCCCAGCACCACATGGGAGCACCATGGACAGCATAGGACACAAGGGGTCTCCATCAACAGTGGACCAGTGCTATAATGTCTCTCATCTCTCTGTATATCTCTTTCTCTCTTTTTTTCTTCCCTCCCTCTCACTTTTTAAAATAAAGGGAAAACTGACCCAAGAGGCCAGTCATCAGTAGTATGGAACATGTACATGGTCCAGAGTTCATTCCCCAGTGCTTACAAAAAAAAGAAGGTGGGCTGGGAAGACAGCATAATGATTATACAATTTGCTTTCATGCCTAAGGCTTTGAGGTCCCAGGTTCAGTCCCCAGCACCACCATCAGAAAGAGCTGAGCAGTGTTCAAAATAAAATGCTTTTCAGTCACTGAATCCCAGTGCAGGGAAGGTTGATGTCTACCAGGCACTTGAGCTTAGCTCTTTGTCGCTCAGGACAGCCAGGAAGCTTCTCAAAAAACAGGGTTTCATGGGGACTTGATGGATTCCTGGAATGTGGAGGGAACTTGAACCTGTGTGGGAATGTGTAACCCATCCTCCCCACCATATGTGTCCTGAGCAGAGGAATTGAGAAACTGAGCTATAAAAAGGCAAGAAAACAGAAAACCTGGGGAAGGGGCGACAGCAGGGATGTCACCCACAGTCCCCTCAGGGGCCTCCAAGGACCTCTTAGTCAGGTCCCCCCTTCCCTGCCTCCTGTCTCCTAGGTACCAGCCAGACCAGAATAGTTAATAGTCATGAGTGGCCTGGCAACTGTCATTTTCCCTGTCTTGATCATTATCAGTGTCTTTGGTGTTGCCAATTTCCACCCCCCCCCCCTTCATTACCTCTATCTTGGGATCGTGGTGTTCTGGGAATCGAGGTTGGAGGAGGAAATGGGGGTGAGGAAGCCTGTGAATGAATAAATCACACAAGCCAATTCTGCTCCCCAGAAATGAATGAAGCAGTTTGCCTGGGGCTATCAGGGGTGTCTAGGTTGGGTATGTGAACAGATCTTGGGAACTTGGTAGAAAGGACAGAAGGGGGGGCCAGCAGTGGTGCACCCAGGTGAGCACACATGTTACCATGGGCAAGGACTGAGGTTCAAACACCCGGCTCCCCACCTGCGGGAAGCAAGCTTTGTGAGCATTGAAGCAGTGTTGCAGGTATCTCTCCGTCTCTGCCTCCCTCTTCCCTCTCCATTTCACTCTGTCTCTACCCTTAAATAAGTAAACACTTTTTAATTATATAAAAAGAGAAAGAAAAGGAAGAGGAAGAAAAGGAGAAAGAGGCAGAGGAGGAGGAAGAAGAGGAGGAGAAGCAGAAGAACTTTCTCTTAGGCAAGATCTCACCACCTCTTCCCAGGCTGAGATGAAGCCCTCGCCTTCCTCATCACCATCACACACTGATCTGCACTGTTCCCATTCTCTCAGAAACATCGGTTAGCGCATTCCTCACAGACACATAGACACACAATCTACACCTACTTCCATTGCAAGAAACAGGTGCCAGGGCTGAGTTTGCAAGAGGTTGAACCCTGATTCCAGGTCTTAGCGCAGGGTCTGGACTTCTGTTCTGCTGGATTCCCAAGATCGTTTCTGGGGTACCCAGACTATTCCCTCGAGTGAGGATCCTGGGCAGACCCCAGAAACTGTGTCATGCTGAGAAGCAGACACAGCAAATTCAAGGAATAGGGAAACAGTGGTAAGAACACCTCAACTCTGTGGAAAAAAACACAGAGAAGACACAGCCAGAGAAGCCAGCCAGGGGCCAGGAGGTGACTTCCGTTAAAGTCACCAGAACTGCCAGCCTCAGTGTGGCAGGGACATTACAGGGAACAGCAGAGCACAGATGGCTAGAAGCCCAGTGGGCACTGGGTGCTCTCCCACAAGGAACGTTCTGGAAGTGGGGTGGGAAGAATATGCACTAAAGGGATGGAAAAGGTCCAGAAACAGGTGCGGAAGGACTCTGGGGGAGGGAAGGAAGGACAAGAGGGAAAGCTGGCCTGGGGAGAGGATAGAGAAGAGAGTTGGGGCCACATAGAAAGCCAAGGGCCAGACATCTGTGTCCCACTGTGGCCTCTTGGGTCCTGGTGGCTCAATGCCACCCTGAAGGTCTCAAGCAGGTCTGCTCTGGAGGCCAAGGCAAATTAAGGGCTGATCCTCCCCATCCCCAGGAGTCCTACAAAGATGAGACAGACCATCTCATCATCTTATCCGCCTCCTGGGCAGCAGAGTCTACCCTGTTGGGTACCTCCTTGGCCCTCTAGAAGGTCCCCGGGGTCCCTTCTGCATCCCCTCCCAGAGTGGAAGCCCCCTTTCTGACCTTTGCCTTGGTCTTCTGGGAAGCAGTGAGGTGCTGGGCCACATTAGCAGATGGAATGTGGGTGCCTGTGCCTGCCCTCCACATGTTCTCCTAATGTGGTGGTTGAGGGGCGCTCTCCTACTCCACAATTGGCTCCAGGAAGCATTTTGGGGGTGGGGGCCTGCTTGGGAGCACTTCTGTTTATTTAGGGGGCACTGGGTGGTATCTTGGGTCCCTGAGAGGGCTCTCAAGCAAGTGGACCTAGGGGGAGCTGTTCTATGCACCCCCAAGCTTGCTCTGTGGTAATGGAGAGGGGTGTTACTTATTTATTTATTTATTTAAGATTCTGATAGTATTTTTTTTAATTGCCACCACGGTCATCACTGGGGCTCAGCATAATGACTCCACCTCTCCTGGTAGCCATTATCCCCATCCCTTTTCTTTTTATGGTAGTAGTGGAGAAAGAAAGAGAGACACCTACAGCACTGCTTCTCCGCCAACCTTAAAGCTTTCCTTACTCAGGTGGAGGTGGAGGCTTGAACCCAGGTCTTTGAGCATGTTAATGTGCAGCTATAATGTGTGTGTCACCCTCTGGCCCTATATTCTTTACGTTTTTTCCCCTTTTGTTGCCCTTGTCTTTTTATTGTTGTTGTAGTTATTATTGTTGTTGTTATTGATGTCGTCATTGTTAGAAAGTTCAGAGAGAAATGGAGAGAGGAGGGGAAAACAGAGAGGGGGAGAGAAAGACAGACACCTGCAGACCTGCTTCACCGCCTGTGAAGGGACTCCCCTGCAGGTGGGGAGCCGGGGGCTTGAACCGGGATCCTTACGACAGCCCTTGCGCTTTGTGCCGCGTGTGCTTAACCTATTCTTTACTTTTAAAGCAGTTGCAGAGAAATGAGCCTACAGCCTCACATATATGCATAATGCCACCACGGAGTGGCCTCTTTGACTCAATCTTTCTTTTGTTTTTGTTGTGGCACAATATGATTTATTTTTATGTATTGAATATCAATCCTTGTCAGATTATGATATTAAATATCTTTTCCAAATTTACTTTTTGTCCTTGTGGAGTTTTCTTTCGATGTGCAGATTTTCAATTTGATGTAGCCCCATGTAATTAATCTTATTTCAGCTTCGATTGCCCATGAGGTTGAGTCTATAAATACATCTATGTTGGTAAGGTCCCCAAGTGTTTCACTGATGCTTTCTTCTGTGCATTTTACAGTTCCTGATCTAATACATTGATACACTGATCCATTTTTTTGTTTGTTAATTATGGTGTATAGTGTTAAGCAATAGTCTAATTTTATTTTAAAGTGACTGTTCTGTTTTCCCAGCATCATTTGTTGAAGAGGCCTTTTCTTGGGGCTCATTTTTCTGGGGCAGGGAGAGAGAGAGAGAGAGAGAGAGAGAGAGGTGAAAGAAAGAGGAGACACCAAAGTGCTGAAACTTCCCTCGGTACTGCATGTGCATTACCAGGTATACCTGATTCACTCACAGGGTGAAACAAGTGTCCTCCCAGGTGGCCTCTCTGGCCCAACAGAGGCACAGCCTCAGCCATATGGAGAAAGAAAAACGGTCTAGGGGGGCTGAGCAATGACACATCCAGTTAAGTGCACATAGTACTGAGGGCACAGAACCGAGCAAGGATCCAGTTCGAGCCCTCAGCTCCCCACCTGCAAGGGAGATGCTTCACAAACGGTGAAGAGGGTCTGAAGATGTCTATCTTCCTCTCTCCCTCTCTATCTCCCCCTCCCCTCTCAATTTCTCTCTGTCTCTGTCTTATCCAATAAAATGGAAAAATAATAGCTGTCAAAATTAGTAGATTCCTAGAGTCAGCATCAATCCCAAGCGATAATCCTGGAGGTGAGAGAGAGAGAGAGAGAAAGAGGCTAGTAATGGAGTCTGCCTGGAACTAGTTCATGCAACTTCTGTTCACACTCTGTAGGCAAAAGAAGTCACCTGGGCCACATCTGACTTCAATGCAGTGAAGCCACCAGTCGTCTTCCATGGGGTTAAACTACGGAGTCACAATCAAATCCCAACTCCTAGCAATTAATTTCTTGCTGGTGTGATGTGATCCCCCAAAATAAATTTCTCCCTGGGGTGGTATCCTTCCACCTGAGGCCCTGAGGTCCAGGCTGAAGGAGTAGCCCCTGTGAGGGACGTTGCCACTGTCCCCACAGATGGAAAGAGAGCTTGTGGGTGGGTACAAGGGCTTGAGGCCAAAGCAAGGAACAGGCCTGTCCATGTTGGCAGAGGAAAATGCAGGGCACAATACAGAGAGCTGCCGAGAACTGCCCACATGACATGAGAAAGCAAAGTGTGAGTGACAAAATCATTTTCTCACACAGAGGGGTGACAGACTGGGGGCCAGTGACATGATCTGACATAGGAGTAGGACATAATCTGCCCCATCCAGTGGGGAAAATGGACTGGACATTAGTGAGTGTTGGTGATATTTGCATGGTGAATGGGAGTCAAACACAGAGGGCTGGCTGTCACCTGTACTCCTCAAGAGGGTATGTTATAGTCCACTGGGACTAAGGATTAGGACAGTGGCACAGAAAAACACTCACCCCCAGCCTAGCCTTGGACAACCTGTCATTTTCTTCACTGGATTCAATAATAAATGTATCTGATAAGTGTGTGTGTGTGTGTGTGTGTGTGTGCGCGCGCGCACGCGTGTGCGTGTGCGTGTGTGTGTGTGTGTATGTCTAGGGTCTTGACATGAGCAATTGATTGTTCCACTTTTCCATGAAGATAATAAGACAGAGACACGGAGAGGGAGGGAGAGATCTAACAACACCTCCTGTGTATTTTGGGGACTCTAACCTGGATCACCGACACAGCACAGCATGCTAAAGAGCCTGAGAATAGCAGAGAGTTGGAAGAAAACGGGAGACAAGAGGAGGAGCAATTCTCTCTGTCCCTCTCTCAGCCTCTCTGTTACTCTCTGAGAAAGAAAGCAGTGAAAAAATTTAAAACAAAGGGGCCAGGTGGTAGTGCACCTGATTAAGCTTACACATTACAGTGTTCAAGGACCCTGGTCCCCACTTACAAGGGAAAAGCTTCACGAGTGGTGAAGCAAGGCTACAGTGTCTCTCTGCCTCTCTTCCTCTCATTCTCCCCCTCTCCTTTCAATGTCTCTCTGTCTCTATCCAATAATAAATAAATTTTTAAAAAATTAAAACAATCCACTAGGAGCAGGAGGTAAAACAGAATTGAAGGGAATAGAGGCAGAAACCTTCACAAGAGAACATCCAGTCAGAGAGGCACAGAGAGGGTGGGTCACAGGCACCAAGGGCAGCTGACTTTGCAGGGAACACCTGTTCCTGGATGCTGGTACTCACGTGGGGGACCTCACAGCAGAAGGTAAGCCGGACTGACCTCTCGTGTTAACTCTAGTGGCTAACAACAGGAAGAGACCAGGGGACCATTTAGTTGAAAACAATACAATATATTGTACAGAAGGCAGGATTTAAGTAGCATAAGGGAACAAGGGACATTTTACACATGTGACAATAATTATGTGTTTTTAAAGGTTAGAACCCTCATGGTGAAGGAGCTAAAGAACGAAGAGATTTGATAGGGGTAGAGGAGAGTTCAGAGATGATTAGTGGCTATTGGGTAAGAGAGTTGATTAATTGAAGGTATTTAGAAAAACATGTTAATTATACCAGCAAGGGAGAGGCAGACAGAGAAAATCCTTAAGGCAGAATATTGACATATGGAGTATATGTGATCAAGCAACGAGGAAATGGAGAGTGGGCCCTACTATTATTCTACTGACAGGGTAGGATGATGGAGTATAGTTTGTATGTGATCAAAGATGGTGAACTTGTAGTGAACTTTAAGCAGGCAACCATTTTGGTTTGTAACAAGGGAATGAGTTAAGTGTTAGAGGGCGTAGATTTTTGTGATGCTTGGGAGACTGACAAGAGGAAACAGAGTCAGGAAAGCTTTTCCCTCCATGTTCAACCCCTGAAAGGGAGAGGCTGACAAGTGGGGTGTCTTTTCAGACCTCCATTTTTATGATGGGAGTTCCCCTATTCTCTTACCATGCTTTCACAATTATCCCACACCTGGACACAGAAGAGGAGGACAGCTGGGTGGAGATGTCACTGGGGGCCAGGACATGGTTATAGGAAGGGAGGGACAGAATTTCTGCACAGTGTGCTGTTTACTTTAACTTTTTTTTGAAATTACTGAGAAGCAAGGCTCTTAGCTGAGAGGTGCCTGGAATGGGACAAGTAGAGATAGGAGTGTGTGTGTGTGTGTGTGTGTGTGTGTGTGTGTGTGTGTGTGTGTGTGTGTGTTGGTGGGGAGTGCATAGGAACCCTGCCCAGGGAGAGTAAAAGGAATCAGCACATTCAGTGGTAAGTTGGAAAGCAGGAGCTGAGTGAGATGAGGCATGCTAGCACTGGGAAGACACACTATCTTCCCCGGTCATGGGGCATGTTGTATTTGCCCAGAAACTTCCAGCTGTGGACAGAGAACAGCCAGTTCTCTGATGCGGCTTAAATAGCACTGAGTTGCAAAGGGCAAGCAGAGTAGAAGGTCAGAGGCTAAGGAGTTGAGTACATCTGTCAAGAATGGTTAGTAATCATGAGATGTGGACTTCATCCTTGAGCGTAGGATTTGGTGCAATTTCTAGTGCTTACCTTGTAATAGAGCCATTTCTTTTCACTCCAAATATTTCAGAAAGCACAGAATTTAAAGTGACAGGTCAATGGGTGTTGGCAAAAGAGTGTGCTCACTTTATCCCCACCATTTCTCATTCTAGAAAGTTCTTTTAATGTCCCTTTCCAGTCATTCCTAGCTTCTACCTTCCAAGTGTGGCAACCACAGTTCTAATTCCTAGCACTCTCCATTAGCTTTGTCTGTTATAGAACATCACAAAAGTGGAACCAGACGTCCAATATTCTTTTGTGATCTTTCACTGACGTGTTTTTGAGATTTATCCATTCTGCTATGTGCTGTAGCAATCCACTGTTTACTGACAAAAGATAATGCCACAGTTTTTCCATCTTTCTATTAATGAATATTTTTGGCTTTACCAGTTTCTAGTTATCATTAATCTAACTCCTATGAGCATTACCATATAAATCTTTAGTGTGAACTAGTTTCCAGTCTCTTGAGGAAGTAGCCAGCATGAGGATTCTGGGTAATAGAATGTGTATAAGTTTAACTTCCTAAGAAACTAGTAGTTTCTCAATGTGGGTACAATATTTTATATCCTCATTTCCAATATATAAAAGTTTTAGCTAATCCACCTTTTATTCAATATTTCATATTGATTGGCCTCTTTAATTTTAACCTTTGAGTAGGTTCTTTTTCCAAAATTATTATGAATTATTCAATAGTGGTTTAAAAAGCTGTAAGATAGTAAGGATGTAGTTCCACACCATCAGCAACTTGTTTCCCCACCCCCTGCCACCTGCCAACCTCCAATAACAGCCTCCATAGTTCCCCCAAGGTTTTAGAGATTGGTTGACTACATTTTTTTTCAAGTTTGTGTGTTTCAACTCTCTATATTCCACATGAGTGAAACCATCCAGTAGTTGTTCTTCATTTTCTTAGTTACTTCACTAAGCACAGTCACCTCCACTTCACTCATTTCATCTGGTAGGACTCAATAGTAGCTTTTTTTTTTGCCTCCAGGGTTATTGCTGGGGCTCGGAGCCAAATCCACTTCTCCTGGAGGCCATTTTTCCCCCTTTTGTTGTGCTTGTTTTATCATTGTTGTGGTCATTGTTATTATTATTATTGTTATTGATGCAGTTGTTGTTGGATAGGACAGAGAGTAATGGAGAGAGGAGGGGAAGACAGAGAGGGGGAGAGAAAGATAGACACCTGCAGGCCTACTTCACCGCTTAGGAAGAGACCCCCCCCTGCTGGTAGGAATTTGGGGGCTGGAACCAGGATCCTTATGCTGGTCTTTGTGCTTTGTGCCATGTGCACTTAACCCACTTCACTACTGACAGTCCCCAATAGCATACTTTTTAATTGATGAGCAGTTTAAGTAGGTTCTAAATAATGTCTAGTTGTGATCTTGTTTTTACTTCCTTGATGACTAATGATGTTGAACATCTTTTCACATACTTTCTTGTGTGAAATGTGTCTTAAATTTAGGTTATTGTCCTCATTATTACAGCACTGTGGATATTTTATCTATAATCTGATATTACATACTGAAGTATACTAAATTATGTGTGCATATCTAATATGTATTTCAGATATGTGGTTTTCTTAATTATTTTCTTTAGAGAGAGAGAGAGGGAGGGAGGGATCCAGGAAGTAGCTTAGTTGGTTAAGAGCACATGGCTCTGTTACCGGGCATTTCTATCAGGAACAACAAAGTAGACCCCTTCGTGGGCCCCCATAGGACCTTATCCTCAACTTGGATCAACAATGGTAGAGAATATTCCATCCTCTGATGGGAGAATGGACAACATACTCTATGCTACACCTGAGGAAGATGGGTCGATATTGGGGCAGCATGGAATGTTCCTACTCATAACCAGAGAATGTGAGCTCAGATCTAGAGTAATGCAGAGGTCACACAGGCTCCTAAGCTAAGTACTGGCCCCAGATCACATCAAATCTATGGGGTTTATAGTCAACAATATTTATACCCTTTCCCATATTAGGAAGCTACTCTCTTCCCTGATCCAGCTTTCTGGTCCTTTTTCCAGCCATGACATTATCTCCCCAGACAATAACTTGGATCCACCTGCATATCAGATTTCAGGCTCAGGGGCAAAAAGAAAAAGGAAAAAAAAAAAAAGTATAGCCACAGGCCCTTTGGAATTTAACTAAAATATGCCTACTAGCTATCTACAAAATGGAGGACCCCCCAACTCTTCGTCTGCACTATTCCAGCCTTTAGGTCCATGATTGGTCAACAATGTGTTTGGCTTTGTATGTTAACTCTCTTGTCAACCACCAGGTTCCAGATGCTAGCATGATGCCAACCAGACTTCCCTAGACAGACAACCCCACCAATGTGTCCTGAAGCTCCACTTCCCCAGAGCCCTTCCCCACTAGGGAAAGAAAGAGACAGGCTGGGAGTATGGATTGATGAGTCAACGCCCATGTTCAGCGGGGAAGCAATTACAGAAACCAGACCTTCCACCTTCTGCATCCCACAATGACCTTGGGTCCAGACTCCCAGAGGGATAAAGAATAGGAAAGCTATCAGGGGAGGGGATGGGATACTAAGTTCTGGTGGTGGGAATTATGTGAAGTTGTACCCCTCTTATCCTATGGTTTTGTCAATGTTTCCTTTTTATAAATAAAATTTTTTTTTTAAAAAGAGCACATGGCTCAAAACTCAAGAACTGGCACAAGGGTCCCGGTTCCAGTCCCCAGCTCCCCACCTGCAGGAGAGTCGATTCACAAGTGGTGAAGCAGGTCTGCAAGTGTCTATCTTTCTCTCCTCCTCTCTGTCTTCCCATACTCTCTAGATATCTCTCTGTCCTATCCAACAATGACAGCAATAACAACAATAATAGCAACAACTACGACAATCAATAGGGCAACAAAAAAGAAAAAAATGGCCTCCAGGAGCAGTGGATTCATAGTGAAGACACTGAGCCCCAGTAATAACACTGGAGGAAATAAAATAAAATAAAATAAAATAAAATAAAATAAAATAAAAAGAGAGAGAGAAAAAAAGAAAGAGAAAAAAGGGATCTGGGCAGAATTTGCACCCAGTTTAGCAAGCATATTACCATGTGCAAGGACTGGGGTTCAAGTCCCCACTCCCCAACTGCAGGGGCCAAGCTTGACAAGTGGTGAAGCAGTGCTGCAGATGTCTCTCTTTCTTTCTTCCTCTCTATCTCCCCCTCCCCTGTCAATGTCTCTCTGTCCTATCAAATATAATAAAAAGGGGGGAAAGAAAAAAAAGTGGCTAATGGGAGTGATGAATTTGTAGGGCTGATGAAGTTCCAGCAATAACCCAGGTGGCATGAAAAAGGAAGGAGAGAGAGAGATAAAGAGAGAGAGATATGTTAATGAGATTTACTGATGAGAAAGTGAGAGAATCAGAGCATCATCCTGGCACATGCAATGCCAGAGTACAAACTCACACTTTATCCACTGCACCACCTCCCAGGCCACTACTCATTTTCTTATTGTTATATTTTGATAAGTTCTTTCAATTTATTATAATCCAATTTATAATTATATGGTTAATGATTTTTCTCCTATTTAAGGAAAACCAGTGGTTCTCTGAGTAATAAAAATACCCTGATTTTTTTCACAGAAGCTTTTGAGGGTTAGCTTTCTTGTTTCTGTATATGATCTACATCAAAATACTTTTGTGTATGGTTTGAGGTAGGGGTGAGATTTATTTTTCTGCACAGTGGTCTGACAATTTCAGCACCATTGGTTAAAATACTGTTCATAACCTATTGAATGCCTTTGACACCTACTTAATGATCAATTCACCCTACATATGTAGTTCTATTTATAACCTCTGGTTTTTATTTTCCATTTGTCTATCTCATACCCATTACACATTATCTTAATCATTGTAGTGTAAGTTTTGACAGTGGAAAGAAAAATTTTGTTTTTTCTTTTTATGTAAGTGTTAAAATCAACATGTCAATTTAAACCCAAGAAAACCTATTGGGGTTTTCATTTTGTTTGTTTTGGGTAGAGACAGAGTGAAATTGGAGGGAATGAGGATATAGAGAGGGAGAGAGAGAAAGACACCTGTAGCATTGCTTCACAACTTGTGAAGCACTCTCCCTGCAGGTGGGGACCAAGGACTTGAACCTGGACCCTTGTGTACTGTAACATGTACCATTCAGTCAAGTGTACCACCACCCAGCCCCTCTACTGAGATTTTATTGTGGACTATATTTCTGTATTACAGATTGGGGTACTTAGTATGATAGCAATACTGAGCCTTCTAGACCCTTCTTCGGGTCTTCATTTGTTGTTCACAATGCTAAGGAATCCTCACTGCAGAGGACTAGGCCATTTGGAGTTAAATTTATTCCAAAATATTTTATACACTTGATATATATTCTACTGCTTTCACATTTTTATTTTCCAGTATCTCATTGTTAGTCTACAGGAATCGTATTGATTTTATTTACATGAGTTTTTTGTTGTTGTTTGTTTGTGTGTTCATTTATTTTGTTTGCCAAAACACTGCTCAGCTCTGGCTTGTAATGATGCAGGGGGTTGAACCTGGGACTTTGGAGCCTCAAGCATGAGTGTCTCTTTGCATAACCATTATGCTCTCTATCCCCACCACTGATTTTTTTAAATTATTTTTATTGCCACCTGGGTTCTCTCTGGAGCTTGGTGCATGCACAATGAATCTACCACTCCCAGAAGCCATTTTTCTTTCTTTTGTTTTAGTAGATATGACAGAGAGAAATTGAGAAGGGAAGGAGAGAGAAAGACAGAGAGAGAAAGAGAGAACTCTGCAGCACTGCTCCACTGCTCATGAGGCTTCCCCTTTGCAGGTCAAGAGCAGGGGCTCAAACTTGGGTCCTTTCCTTGCACATGACAACATTAGTGCTCAACTGGGTAAGCCACTGCCAGCAGACCCCCCCCCATTTATTTTTACACAATGACCCCACATTGGTAAGTTCACTTAGTCTATTATTTTCACTTATCTGAAAATAAAAGGCTATCATTATTCACATTCATTATTGATTCCTTTTATTTATCTTTTTTTAAAATGGTGCCATGTTGTGTGGGTTATTTACAGAAAAATACTGAGTGTTAAGTAATGAAAGAAGACATCCCAGTCTTATCCTGCTCTTAGGAAGAGTAATTTTTATATCTGTCTTATTTCTCCCACTGAACAGTAAACCCTTCAGAGCTGAGATGA